>NC_056525.1:15155802-15174577 GCF_019175285.1 Sceloporus undulatus | reverse complement strand
TTGTTTTATTTATATACCGCTATTCCAAAGATCATAGCGGTGAACAGCAAGTAAGCTAATTTGCCCCCAACAGTCTGGGTACTCATTTTAGCGACCTCGGAAGGATGCAAGCCTGAGTCAAGCTTGGGCCCTTTTGCTGGTCTTGAACTCGCAACCTTGTGGTTTTGAGTGAATGGCTGCAGTACAGGCATTTAACCACTACGCCACCAGGGCTTTAAGAAGTTAAATAACAAAGATAGTAAAGAACAATAAACTTCCTTCAGCTTTGACTGTGGCTAGCTGTGGTAGAAAAAGGATGCAGTCTGTTCTGTCTTCTACATAATGTTTTTGAACTTCTTGAGAGTCATATGTTGGCTGTTCCTATTGTTACACATGTCTTAGAAAAAGGAGATAAGACTAGGTTAGAGACTGGGCCAAAACAGATGGCCCTAAAGGTGTGCTAATGCTGCCCATTTGTGCACTGGATTGGGGCCACAGCAACTGCACACTGTGGCCCCAATCTGGCATTTTTCCACCTCAAAAGGAAGTGGCAAAGTGCCTCTCCTTTCTGGGGTGCAAAAAGGGCACCCTTTCCACAGGTTTTTGGTGTTTTGGCACAGCGTGTGTAAGTGCCACACTGCCAAAATACTGTGAAGCTTCTGCACATACAGTCAGCCATGTGGCTTCCCGGCAGCAGAGGGGCAGCGTCAGAGCGTGCGGCATCTAAATGCTGCACTCAGACGCTGCCCTCAACCTGGCTTTTACTTCCGGTCTGTTTTATCCCATTCTTAGCTTTTTTTGGGGGGGAGGTCAAGGACCCCTTTAAGAATCAGAAAAAAGCTATGGATCCCCACCTTGGGAAAATGCATTTATACACATTTGCCCAAAAGAAAAGAAAAGCACTCCCCCCATTTTTTTTGGGGGGGGGGTACATGGCTTGTTTATCTGAAGGCCTTCTTTGGTGACAGCAAGATAAGAGACCCTAGAAAAAATGTTGACCCATTTGGATCCTTTGACGGTCTTTTCATTCTGTGAAAGACCATATTCCAGCCAATCCGTTTTGTCTTTATATCTCCAGTGAAACTGCTATATGTGTGCATGCTAGCCCAAAGTCACTTCTCCAAAGCAGAAGGGATGTGTGTGTGAGGGGGTTGCCTTGAGTGACTTTGCAGTCTATTTTGTCATGACTTGATAAGGTATTATAAAGTATAATATACACACAGAGAAACAGGAAGGATAAAAAGTAAAGAAAAGAATCTGTTGATATTAGAATTGGCAGTCTGGATTAGATTTGTTGTTAACTGTCATAAAATTGACTTATGGGAACTGTATGATCTCCAAGTCACACTATCATGAACAGCTCTGATCATGCAAACTCAGGGCTGTGGCTTCCTTGATTGAGTCTATCTATCTGGAATGCAGTCCTCCTCTTTTCCTACTGCTTTCTACCTTACCAAGTATCATTGAACTTTCTAGTGAGCCATGGATTCTAGTGATATGTCCAAAATACTACAGTCTCAGTTTAATTATCTTGGCTTCTAGGGAGAGTTCAACCTTGATTTGCTGTAGGATCCATTTGTTTGTCTATTTTGAACCCCTTGGTATCAATACAACTCTTCTCCACATTTAAAATTAATTGAATTTCTTCCTATCAGCTTTTTTGCTATCCAACTTTCACAACCATACATCAAAACTGGAAATATGGCATAGACAATCCTAACTTTAGTGTTAAATGATATATTTCACACTTCAATATTTTGTCTAGTTCCTTCATAGCTGCCTTTCTAGGTTTTAGCCTTCTGATTTCTTGGTTAAAGTCTTTATTCTGATTTATGACTGAGCCATGGTGTGGAAAATCCTTAACTATTTCAATGTCTTTTTTTCCTGCTTTAAAGTTAGGTAAATAATCTGTTGTGATTATTTATGCTTTCTTAATGGAAAACAAATGGAAGGCTCTTAAAGACATGGGAGTGTCAATATGTTTGATAGGCCTGATGAGATATCTGTACTTAGATAAATAGGCTACTGTTAGAACAGAATACAGAGAAACAGAATGGTCCCTAACTGGGAAAGAGGTCAGGCAAGGATGCATTTTGTCACCCTATTTGTTCAACTTGTATGCAAAAAATATCATACAATGAGCAGGTATGGACTCATAAGAAGGTGGAGTGAACATAGGAGGAAGGAACATCAAAAATCTAAGATATGTGAATGTCACTGTACTAGCAGAAAACATCACACAATTGGAACCATTACTAAGGAAAGTTAAAGAAGAATGTGCAAAGGTAGGCTTACTGCTGAACATAAAGAAAACAAAAATAATGACCATAGATGATCTACAGTGAGGAAATCATAATAGTTAAAGACTTCCCATACCTTGGATCAAACACGGATCAGAAAGGTCAAGAAATAAGAAGACTTGGAATGGGAAGGACAGCTATGAAAGAACTAGACAAGATTCTAAAGTGTAAAGATATACAACTGAGCATTAGTTAGAGTAGTCCAAGCGATTGTATTCCCCATCATGAGAGCTTGACAGTGAAGGAAGCAGGTAAAGAGAAAATGAACTCATTTGAGATGTGGTGCTGGAGGAGAGTGTTGAGATACCATGGACCTCCAAAAATACAAAACAAATGGGCCCTTGAACAAATCAAACTGGAATCTCCCTGGAAGCCAAGATGATCAAACTGAGGCTGTTATATGTTGGCCACATCATGAGAAGGCATGACTCATTAGAAAAACAATAATGCTAGGAAAGGTAGAGAGTAGTAGAAACAGAGGAAGACCATACACCAGATGGATATACTCAGTCAGGGAGGTCATGGGCCTGAATCAGTTTGCAGGACCTAAGCAAAGCAACGGAGAACAGGGAGTCTTGGACATGTCTCATTAACAGGGTTGCCAGGAGTTGGGGTTAACTTGAGTAAAGTTAACAACAAAAAAAAGTTCAACTGTAAACTGGCCTTCATACTTCCTTTCTTGATTTTCTTTAGTAATTGTTCCAAGTCTTTGCTATTCTCTGCAAATAATATTGTGTCATCTGCATACCTTGAATTGTTGAAGCCCTTTCCTTCAATTTTCATGTCTCTTTTCTCTGAGTCTGAATCTGCTTTATGTATATCTCAGCTCACAGGTTAAAAGATAGGGTGATAAAATTCAACCTTGGTTGGATGTCAGGGCATAAAACCTCTCAAAGGTCCCAGAAAAGAAGTGCTCTACAGGTTTGCCAGCAACAACGTAGCCAATACATTTTACAACCTCCATCCCTGCATGTAAGAAGAAATTAACTGCTGAGAAAAGGGAAGCTCAATGCTAGGGCTAGGCAAGGACTTAAGTCTGTTTTTCTTAATTTCAGTTGTGGTGCTGTGGACAGCTCCTTCCTTACAAAACATTCATACTGCAGAGGAGGAATCCTTAAATTTCAGTGAATGCAGGCTTATATCTGTTTCTCCATAGAAACTTCATTGCTTCTTCTGTCTTTATTGCTGTTGGCAAAATTCATACTCGGGTTAATGTCAGGCATTACCCAAGTGCTGCTGCCAAATCAGGAGGGGGGGATGGGCAGTTTCTTCATTGAGAGTTGCCCACCATTACTCATATTTTCAAATAGAAGCTCTTGATTAGTTTTTAAGGAATGCTGTGGGTCCCCAGAACACAATTTGAATGTCACTGATATAGCTGATAAAATTTTGGAGTTGGCTTCAATCCTGAACAGTGTTGGCATCCTCTGCATACTGCCCATCTAGCTTTAGGAGCTATTTAGCATGCTGTCCCAGTCTTCCTGGCTGCTGCATAGAACTGGCTGCTAAGCACTGCATAGAGCACCAGTTTGTGGGATTTTGCTTCTTGACTTTCTACGTTGGACTCTATCCCCTTAAGTTGCCTGATCATGAACTAATATAAAACTGAATCAAATGGATGGGGACACTACATCTCTCTCCCCCACACCTTGTATGAAATCATATAGCCCAGCATTTGCTGCATCTGAGGTTGGTTCTGCTCATGAAGGCCAGAGCTTTAAGAAACCTTGGAGAAGAGTACCAGACCCATCTAGGCTGGATGCCATCCATTGATCTGCCAAAGGCAACACCACTTATTTATTCTCAAACTGTATATCTCACCTTATCGTAAAAGGATCCCCAAGGGAGCATGGAGCACAAAAGTTATCCAATACCCTTAATTCCTTTGCTGGTCACAATCCTCCTTGTTCTCACAGTTCATGACAATAGACAATTGGAGTAGCATTCTTTCTGGCAGGGAGTAAAAAAACGAAGCAGCCTGCAGCTGCTCCTTTTCTAGCAGAGATTGTTGTGCATCAGGCTACCTCTTCCTTTGATGTCTCTGTAGGAAGTGTGTGTGTGTGTGGGGGGGCATACTTAGTAGTCCTAATTTCTGTGGCTAATGAAGAGGGCAAAGTACCCTAGTAGTTTGTTTCCTTGTTGCCCTTGCTTCTACAACCATGAAGAGCTAGTGTGAAAACTGAGAAACAGCCAAGGTAATTCAATTCCTCCTTCAAATGAAATGAGAACAAAGCTTAAATTTGCACCGATAAAGCAAAACTGCCAACTTTTATCTTTCCAACCAGTGCAAGTATCTAATTGCATTGTTTTTTTCACTTGTATTATATCAGAAAGACAGGCCATACATGTGCTTATCTTTCAGTTCCCTTATTGCTTTTGAGCTTTATCAGTGTAGTGCTTCTTTTTATTAACCATTTCTTTTCTCCTCCACTCACTCTAAATACAAAGCTGGACAATTTTACAATTAAGTGTTATCAATACAGAACGCTCCCCTCTGTGGCTGCAGTCCCTGGTGGGATATGGGGAATGCAGTTAGCGTGGATGGCTCCCATTCCCTCCCCCCTCCCAACACTCAAATGGATGGAGAGTTGATCTTAACAGTTCACTATGACCTAGTTCTACTCCATCAGCTAGGACTGCGGAACGAAGAGCTTATCTATTTATTTTCGAACATATTGTGGTGTTAATCTAAACCCACTTTCTCCCAGAGGAATTGCTGTTCAGAAGGCTTCCATCTATCTCTCTTTGGAAAGCTATTTGATTTCTCATGTTCTTACAAAGAAGGAAGGGGATATTGTGGTGTTTGTGATAAGCATGGCTCTCATATATGGTTGCATGTGATTGTGTCTTCTGGATAGTTGCTTATGCAGAAGCACATTTTCTTGCCATTTGGGTAGATTGTTCTCTCTCTCTCTCTCCCTCTCTCCCCTTGTGTCTGCATGCATTCATGAGTGGAGAGATTGAAGCAATGGTGGATGGGTGAGTGATACAGACCAGACTGGCCTGGTTATGGGCTAATTAAATGGACTGTTCTGTTCTCTAGGACATCTTACCAATTACCCCACCCTCAGGTTAGCATTGGTTGGTTGGGGATGAATATGGTTTTAAAAGAAACCTTTGTGAAAGTGCAGTGGTTTATATCACCTCTTGGCTCTACTTCTGAACAGATCAACAGCAGTGGTGAGAAGAGATGATGTTCCAGCTGGGACAGCTGCCATATCAAAACAATGAGAGAAGATTTGTTGGTGAGAGACTTTCACAGTGTTAGTTAGCAAAGCATGGTGGCCAAAACAATATGGCCAAAAGGGAAAAGATGAACCCTCCCTAGGAAAATAGCTGGAGTCACTGTGGATCTTTGTCTTCCTTAAGGACACTTAAAAGTGTTGACCAGAAAGCTTGCTGCATCTAGGCATTATTTTTAGAAGAAGAGGGAGAAAGGTGAAAAAATAGATTCAAGGATAGAGATGTAGAATGCCTGGAAGTGCTGAAGCTGGGTTGTTGTTGGTGAATATTTTCCCTGCTTTTTTTCCCTAGAGAAATGGAAATTTTGGAGGAATTGTAATATATGCCATTCTTTTATCAAACTCAAACTGATTTTACTGTTTCAGCAAGAAAAATGCCTCATGCATAACTTAATTAGCATATAGAATTGCACTATTTGGCATATTTATGAAAAGTAATGATATAAGGATACTTTAAGGTTGTACAAGGAAAATTATGATGCATCTTATATTAGTTTATTGGTTTGAGGGTTGGACTGTGACTGGAGATTAGGGTTTGATTCCTCTCTCAGCCATGGAAATCTACTGGGTGACCATGGGTGAGTCACATACTCTCAACCCCAGAAAACCCTTTGATAGGTTCACCTTAGGGTCACCATAAATCAGAGATTTGAAGGCACACAACAACAGCAAAAACATAGGTGTAAAAGCATATGTATTACAGTTAATGCCATCAGAGAAGCAGGCATCAGTGAACACAGAAACCAGCAATTCTGTCATAAATAAAATAATAGCTATTTTTTAAACTAAGGTCTTTTTGAGATCCCCTAGAGCCCTAATTTAGGAGGGAAATGTCTTTTCTCTATATGTACACTTGGAGTTTTAAAAAGTTCAAAAATAAATGGAATATTTTAATAATTGGAAGGGGGAGGATGCATCATAGTGTGACATGTGTATTTTGCAAGAGTACATTTGCAGGCCACCTTGTTCCAGGCCACCACAAGCACAGTTTCCCAGATGATGCAAATCCCTGGTGGTTTGATAATGGATAAGGCTGCCCTTTAAGTCCTTGGGTACTGAATCTTATATTAGACCCACCAGAGATTTCTGAGAATAAGTGTTATATGTTAACTCTAATGGCCCTTGTCACCACCTGGTTAGCAGTTCCCTGTACCAACTTTACTCTCCAGACCATCTGGAAGGGAAGCCCACATAGACTACATTGCAGTAGTCAGTTATTAGAGCATGGGCCACTATGGCCAAATTATTCTGATCCAGGAAGAGGCAGATTGATTGTCCCAGTTCTTGAACCAACAAAAAAAAATTCTAATAAAAGAAATACTGGGTACTTCTAGTTTGGTTGCTCTATGAGCAAATGGGCTTCTTCTGTCAATAGAAGATCCAGGAATCTGGTGGAGTGCTTTCCAGAAGGAAAGGAGTAAATTGATTAAGCCTACTTGGTATCTTCCCCCTACTTTGCCTCTTATGTTGCTCTAAAGGATCTGTGGATTTCTAGAGCAGTTATTCAGTAGACACAGAGAACTACATGGAAAGGGGGAAAAATACCACCATCACCTCTATCTTCTCTTCTTCAAGTGCAAGTGAAATCAGTTTATGTATTACTTTCATTCTAACCCACTGTTCCCTGTTTTGTAGTTTACATATAAAATAGTCCTACTACAGCTTTCCTCAATGATAATACCAACAATTTGACAAGTTGTGTGGGATCTATAGAATTCAGGTAGCAGATGGTCATTTCCCATCCATTACTGAGACCATTTTTCTTACTAAGAGAGGAAGAGCTGTATTTCTGAATTCCCTCACACCTTTGTTTTCTGAAAGATGAATATATAAACAGTGCATTGTCCTACTGCTGTAAATGCTGTATTTGGTGTGTCACAAGAGTTTGGCAACATGGTGAGAGTATGCTGCATGTAATGTGTGTTACATAGATAAAACAGAAAAAGTGTATGTGTTTGTATGTTCATAATATATACCTAACTTAATAAATTACTTCATTGTTTCATTGTCCTTTCTTTTCTGTAGTATTGCATTGGCCTTCCTGGTTTAACAATACTGGTTTAAAGTAGTTCTTGTAGATTAAGGTCCACTGTACAGGTTTATGAAGAGATAGCAGAGCGTGGAGCTTGATCCTTTTCTGAGTAGAAAACTGGGTTAGCGGTACAATGAGTGATTAAGTTTGCTTTTGCAAAAGTGAATATGAGAACAGGCACTGCCACATCACACCATACTTGCACTCCATGTGCCCTCTACATTTTAATGGCTGTGGGACTGGCAGCTGCCTTGGCTTCTTGGGAGCAGGGCACAGTGCTGAATAACAGAGGAAAATGGATGAGAAATAATTGGAGGGAAATGGGGACTTAATGTATATATCTTCAAATATCCATAGAACAGTGTAGTTCCAGCTCCAGAGTAGAAAATCTGTGTGTACATTTCAAAGTTGAATGAGAGTAGAATAGGACCCATAATTGGATTATACTCATTGTGATAACCTCAGATTAAATTGAGGAAAATGCATTTGTAACTGAGGATATTTCTTCTGAATATTATCTTCTCTCAGATGTTGTAGCTAGCATTCAAGAGCTGTGATTACTTCCTCAGTGCAGATGAATCTTTTATTTATCCAGAAAATGCAATAGTTGGGAGGTGAGGTGTGGTACTATGAGACAACAAGAAGACATAATTTAAATATAGTCATCTAAATCCATGAATCTGATGGTGTTTGGAACTGGCATGGTATGATATATTTGGATTTGTACCAGAGAGATTTAATTTCAAATTCTCACTCAGATGTTGCCCTGTTGTAATTTGGAAACTACAGGCAACTCAGGCAGCTGAGTACCATAAATTCACATAAAATTTGAGGTCAAACATGGAAAAAGCACCCAGGTCACTGTTGCATTTGGCCAGTGTCAGATACAGTGAAAGCAGACAAGGAAGGGGACCCATTTAGCAATGTGGGATCTGGAACCTAGAAATATATAGATGTTGAATGGCACCATATGGAAGGCTCCATAGAAGCAGGACCTTTCTAGCAGTAAAGAGACCAAAATGGAAGATTTAACTATCTCTAGAGTCTGATTCAGAACCTATTGTAAACATTTGCACTATATCTGATGTTTTTCTGCTTTTTAAGAAGACCTGAGTTTCTGGGAAGGTTTCTTACTTTTGTATTATTTTGTAGCATTTCTTGTCTGAGAGGGTGCTTCATTAATGGGAGGTCACCACCATCTTTGTTTTGACAAAGTCACCCAACCTACTTCACTGCCTCCATGGAAAAGGGAGGTTCCTGAAGGAGTCCACCCAAAGCTGGCTTCAGGTATTCTATTGGTGAAGTGTCTAGTCTACCACTGTATTTTGAGGACACTGCTGTGCCTTATATCCATTTATTGCCATGTCCACTAACCTTTGGCAGGGGTGGGGGCTGTACAAAACAAGTTGTAGGGGACTGTTTTAAAGAATTGTGCTGCTAGAGGCTACCAGAAGTGGCAATTGCCCCTTTTCACCCAAAATATTTTTCAGCTAGGAGGTGTAAATGGTGTAAAATGGACATGGAAACCTGTATGCAGCCTATATAGTCTATGTGTTAGTCACCCCTGGTTTACAGAGAGATGTTACCGAACCTAGCAAAAATCCTTCACTATGTATTCTGCAACTTAGTAGTGTTCCAAAGAATTACTTTTTGAACACATTCATCAGTTGCATCATCACTAAGAAATGATGAAATTGTGCAATATCTGTGCATCTTGTGGAGAAATAATAGTGGTGGTGATGATTTATTGTATTCATACCCTGCTCTTTAGAAATGCTTTCAGAGCAGCTACTACAGTTTACTAGCTACTGTTTTCAAACAAAACCATGAGAAATATCAGCTGATACAGATGCTCATTTGGTGTAAAATTAGTTAAAATGAATTAAATAGAAAACTGTTTAAAATTCACATCAATACTATAAAGCTGTGTCAAGCAAGTGTATTTGTTTCAGAAGCTTTGCTGGAAAGTCTGACCTTGGCTGGGTTCTTGAGGTGCCTCAACTTTTCTCCTGACAGGGTTGTCTGTGACATGAGGTATGAAGTTTTGACTCAGCCATGGCTGTCATAAAAATCTTTTAAAGGCAGTGCCTTCTAGATAAAATATGAAGTACAAGTTGAACATCCCTAATGCAGAAATCTGAAATCTGAAAACTTCCATAACCCAAAAGTTTTTGCTGGCAGACATCCACTTTCACCTTTAAGGCAGTGGCTGATGCACTCTTGCTTGTTCATCTCTCAGATCGTCAGTCTCTCTCCAGCCTTACATTTTATACAGAACACAAGTAGTGAAGGAATGAGATATAAGGCTGGAGGAGACTTGAAACTGGAGAGAGATGAAACTAGGGAATGACACAGGGATCTGTGAAATGATGGGAGGCATGGATTTATGCCAAATCCTTCTCTTGGATTCCCACCATTTTACAGATCCTCACTTCTTTCTCTAGACTGTGTGTTTCCAGCCACATCTCACTCTAGCTTTGCAAATCCAGTACATAATACACTACTTGTGTTGTGTTTTGGGTATTGGGTATTATGTATATGCAAAGACCAGTATTCCAAAATCCAAAAAAGTCCAAAACATGAAACATTTGTAGTTCCAAGCATTTTGGATAAGGGACACTCAATATGTAGTAATTTCCTAGAAAAATATAGTGCACAGAAGTTACTGATAAATTCCTTTTACTGTCCCAAGGAGAGGTCTCCCCCCCCCCAAATAACATTTTTGTGATGGTGTACCTTTTGGATAGGCTTTAGAATGTCTTGAAAACCACATCAAAAATTCATCTAGGGCAAGCATGAGCAAAGTGTAGCCCTCCACATGTTGTCTGGCTGCAGCTCCTAGCATTCTTTACTATTGCCATTGCTAAATCAGGCTGCTGAGAGTTGGGGTCCAACAATATCTAGAGGGAGCATTTTCCCCTTCCCTGTCTATGACTTCTTCGGAAGTAAGCTCTACTAAAGGTAGGACTGGTTTTCCTTTATTTCTTTCCCCCTGCTTGATATGAGCTGGGTATTTTTAAAACAGAGCTTCATAATGCTTGGCCTTCTCAGATTTCATTAAGTCACTCCTTTCAAGCATCTTCTTCATTTCAGCATCTAGGGAATAGTTTGCAGCATTTTGGAAATTTTTCCTCCTTAGGATAGAAGCCCTTTAATCGTTCTAGCTGTTGGCTAGGGACCAAGTACATTTTCCAGCATATTCCATTACCTGTTAAAGTCCATTTATCAAAGGAAAAGCAAAGTTTAATAAAACTGTAACAAAAGCCCCAGACTGGTTTTTAGCAAGAGCCTCTTTCTTCTCCAGACTCTTTTGTTAGCTGGGATTGATAAAACAATGCCTTTTTAAAAGCACATACAGCTCACAGGGTGATAAAAATGTTGCCTTTTGGGTGAAGGCATTGAGCAAATTTTCTGACATGACTCGTGTCAGTTGATATGAAACTGCACATCATTCCATAGATACTCTTCCTGTTTTCAGATCTGTCTGTGCTACTCCAAATACCCTGATAAAGATCATCTGTCTCTGTTGATGAAAAAATGTAATGCCTTGAGGAGTCATATTCTTGTAAGATCTTCAGTCCACTGTATAATGGAAACTGTTGTCATCATCTTTTGCCTTCAGTGTGCCAGATATGAGGATCTGGGAGGCACTGTCCTTCACGCTACCTCCCCAGGTTTAAAACAAGAGAGAAATTGAAACAAGAAATGGCCAGATGTCCATTTAAACTGGAGTTGTAGCACTTCACGAAACTACAAACCCAAGATTCGGTAGGATATTGCCATGACAGTTTAAGTAGAATCAAAGCACTGTAATTATGCAGTGTGAAAGGGCCCTATAAAGGAGAAACACTGTCCTGGAAGCTTCTAGAAGTAGTGATTTTCTTCCTTTATAAAAAAATAAAAAATAATATTTTTTCTTCCTTTTCTGCCAGTTTTTTGGAGAGGAGAGTTGTGGAGATGAGGTGATGGAAGGGGATAGAAAACTCAGGTTCTTGGTTGCATGTGCCTTACAAGCCAAATGATTTCCACATGTCCCATTTGCACAGCACAAGAAACACATCCTTTATTTACACCTACGAGAATCTTAAAAGCCAAACTGGAACATGTCTCTGTACTTTGCTTCCTAATTGCTAATAGATGCAGTGGATGTCAGAGTGCTATGAGCCAATTTGATATGGCATTGGAATGGTGTTGAAGGAAGTACTCCTTTTCATCCTGGAGAAAAGTGACCAGTGGGGTCCCACAGGGCTCTGTCCTGGGCCCAGTGCTATTCAACATCTTTATCAATGACCTGGATGACAGAAGTGGGAGCATACTTATCAACTTTGCAGATGATACCAAATTAGGGGGAATAGCTAATACCCCAGAGGACAGGATCAAGATTCAAAATGACCTGAATAGACTAGAAAGCTGGGCCAAAGCTAACAAAATGAAATTCAACACGGAGAAATGTAAGGTATTGCACTTAGGGAGGAAAAATAAAATGCACAGATATAGGATGGGTGACACCTGGCTGAATGAAACTACATGTGAAAGGGATCTAGGAGTCCAAGTAGACCACAAGTTGAACATGAGTGAACAGTGTGATGCAGCAGCTAAAAAGGCCAATGCTATTTTAGGCTGCATCAATAGAAGTATAGTGTCTAGATCAAGAGAAGTAATAGTGCCACAGTATTCTGCTTTGGTCAGGCCCCACCTAGAATATTGTGTCCAGTTCTGGGCGCCACAATTCAGAAAGGACATTGAGAAACTGGAGCGTGTCCAAAGGAGGGCGACAAAAATGGTGAAAGGTCTGGAAACCATGCCCTATGAGGAACGACTTAGGGAGCTGGGGATGTTTAGCCTGGAGAAAAGAAGGTTAAGAGGTGATATGATCGCCCTGTTTAAATATTTGAAGGGATGTCATATTGAGGAGGGAGCAAGCTTGTTTTCTGCTGCTCCAGAGAACAGGACCCGGAACAATGGATGCAAGCTACAGGAAAAGAGATTCCACCTGAACATTAGGAGGAACTTCCTGACAGTAAGGGCTGTTTGACAATGGAATGCACTCCCTCGGAGGGTGATAGAGTCTCCTTCCTTGGAGGTCTTTAAACAAAGGCTGGATGGCCATCTGTCAGGGATGCTTTGATTTGGATTTCCTGCATGGCAGGGGGTTGGACTGGATGGCCCTAGTGGTCTCTTCCAACTCTATGATTCTATGATTCTATGATTCTATAAGTGAAGTCAATTTGGAGTTCAGGGCAAGAAGAGATGGCAGTGCAAATGTGTGGGCAAAGGATGCCAATTTCTGCAATGGGCTGATTCCCACACCTGCATTTCTGCTTTTAGCAAACAGGAAGGCTCTCTAAACTATTCCCGTCTTCATTAGTTTCCAGAATTCCTGGACTTGGTGTAGAAATGACTGCAGAGCTGTAGTCTTCAATGCTGATGCAAAATTAATACAGTGGGCCCTTTATATCTGCAGCGGTTTGGTTCTGGCTCCCCCATGGATATCAAAATCCATGGATGCTCAAGTCTCATTGAATATAGTGACATAGAAAATGGTGTCCCCTATATAAAATGGCAAAATCAAGGCTTGCTTTTTGGAATTTACATCTATTTTTCAATATTTTCAAGCTGTGGATGGTTGAATCGGTGCATAAAGATTCCGTGGATATGGAGGGCCAGCTGTGTAGACTGTGATCTCTGACAGTGGGCACTGGGCACACATCATTTTGTACTCTGGAATTTCACTAGTCACAGTGTTGCTTTTGAAGGAAGTGCAGGCAAAGGCAACAAAATGCTTTCAGGTGAGGTGGTTTCCTTTTGCAACCAGATACTGTATCGTCACTTTCAAATAAGTGTCCATCACAGATTGGGAGGAAAACTTTAGTTTTAATCTGTAATTAATGCTAAGGCCTTTAAATCTGTTATCAAGCTGCCACAGATGACATTCTGAGATGCTTTTTCAAAAACAGCTTTGAGTCTTTCTAAGGTAAATTTGGTAAGCCATCATAATATATTTCTCTTTTTAAAAGCACCATATATTAGGTATCTAGGCTAATGTCTTGGTTACACTTCCCATGACTGCAAATAAGGAAGTGTTTGTGTCTGCAAATCAAAGGTCTTCATTATATTGTTAGCCCATTGTTCCATGAAACAAATTCTCTTCTCACTGCATATCATATTGCCAACCCTGTACTTTTCCATTTTGAGAATAGGCCAATACTGTTCTTGTCTCTTGGAATATTAAGAAAAATGGAGGAAAAGTGCTTGCATCTTTCAAAATCCATAGCCTGTAATTTTCCTGCTAGAAATGTAAGCTGAAATTAATATTGCAGTTAAGGAAGCATTACCACAAGTTTCAGATCCATAACTGAACAATATTCAAGGATTCAAGTTACAGGAAAAGAGAGTCCACTTAAACATTAGGAAGAACTTCCTGACAGTAAGAGCTGTTTAGACTATTCATTAATATTGAAACTGTTCTTCTTATATAGTGTTACCTTGATGCATATGTCTTTACTAGTTATAGTAAAAGAGTGAGTCTCAGTTCTTAGGAATGCACAATTAGAAAAGAGCACATTTCTGCTACTCTGCTAATTTAATGCTAGACCCTAATAGGCTTGGCTTTGACATTTTTGATATTCAATATTTATGTTTTCTTAGCAAAGTCTGATGCCTTACGGAACTTAAATTACCCTACAATTATTTTTTGTACATAAGTCTTTTAAATACAGGCCAAAATATAGCTTTTCTTTCTGAAGTTGCCCAAATTGCTTTTCAGTTGCCAAAAGAAAGGGGGGGGGGAGAGGTGTAGCTGAGTAAGTGAATACCTATTTCTTGTGTACATTCAAAGAAGAGAAGTTATATTTGTCTGAGTGTTCAGATTCTATAACTGAGGGCATGAAATGCTAGTGAATGTTTTACATTGCCAACAGGGTTCTGACACTGTTTGTGCTGCCTTGCATTTGTGTTTGCTTTGGAAAATAAGCACTTCATGTCTCCCCTTGACGTTTGATTGCCAATCATCTTGTTTCTTTTTTTTTTTTTATGCCAAGGCTGTGTGTCAGAGCAGATTCTAGATTTATAATGTACTGTACACCCAGAGCAGCTCTCTGCCTCTTCTGTTTCACAGTTTTCAAGCAGATTTAGCAATAATTTTATGATTCTGGCTGTAAATATTTTTTTGCAAATCCTACAATTTCTATGGCTAAATGATTGTTTTAGAGTGTGGTCCTTCTTATAATTGTAGCCGTGCCTGAACTAAGTTTGCTTGTTCAAAAACATCTATATCCATCACTGTATTAGTAGATCAAAGAGTGGGGTAAGTCAATAGCAGAACTCAGCAATATAAAACAGTTTAACAACACCAAAGTCTAATAGGGTAAGAATAAGGCACAAATGCTTATTTCTCATATGCTTAGAATAAGCATTTACCTAATGTTTAGTAAAGGTTGTAGCTGTCATGAGATAAGAGAATAGGTCTTCTTATATATCCGCAGAAGACCAGAAAGCACCGCAGAGTACAGAGTTTTTACACTGCAGGAATGTAAATAATGGTGTCCCATGAGGATATTTATTGAGATCAGTGCATTCCAACTTGTTCATCAGTGACCTGGAGCAGTGAGATGGCCACATTTATGAATGACACCAAACTGTTTAGGCTGGTTAAAACAGAAAGAGATAGTGACAGTACCACAAGAGGCAGCTGCAAAAGGACATTTCCAGGGAGCATTACAATGACAATTGACTGACCAGGAGAGAAGTGGTGGATAGCTTGCAGAAAATATTGGCCCCAGTATCCAGCTACTGTGAAGAAGACAAGATCCTTTTTGAAGAATCATTAGGAAACTGAAAATAAAATAATTGATATCATAATGTCTTTTCCTTGGAAGCAGGGCTGGGGAATCATGTAGCCTTGTAGCTGTTTTTCCCCCAGCAGCACCAACCACCATAGTCAATGATGCAAAACTGCTGCCAGTTGTCCTTTAGAAACATGTGGAGGCCTACAAGATTTGACTAACCTATATGTATAATACAACCAGAGTTTCAACACTGTTTACCATACTGGGGGCTGCTTCACAAACATGACCTAACAGAATTATAAAAGTTTCAGAAAAGGCCAATGAAAATGATTAAGGGAAGTAGCAACCATGCTATGAAGAACTATAACAATATTAATGGCTTCTAGTTCAGAACAAAAGAGTAAGGAGCCCACACAACAGGTGTATAGAGTTATTCGTGGCATGGATAAAAAGAAGAAAGGATTTTCTCTCTCCTTTAATATCATAAACTGGTGTGTTTTCATGAATTTGAATGGTGGAAGAATGAGAGCAGAATTATTTGTTTGTAGTACACATAGTTACTGTACAATGGTGGAATTCACTACCACAATATGAAGTGATGAGGACCCCTAAAAAGGGTCCATGGGGATAAAAGTATCAAAGAAGACTAGTCATTGTGGCTGTATGGCACCCCTAGCATGGCAGACAGTTTTACTCTTACCTGCAAAATACTATTGGAGGATTTGCTGAAGTTCCAGTGACCTTTACTCTGTATAAATGCATGAAAACAGGAGCCATACATATATTTAGCCATACTTGCAATTATTGTTTGCTCCTATTAAACAGTATTGGGTAATTATTGAAATAAGCATACTTTCCAGCTTGAATTTGAGGTTCCTAATTCAATAAAGGGTCATAGAACTCCTAGATACATATAGAAATGATGTTTTGGAATGTTGTCCTATTGTTTTTAGGCTTGCTTCTCTTAAGCACAACCCAGGTTCCAGATTTCCTCCAGTTCTTTTCTTGATCTAAGAGAAACTGTGCCTTAGGCTCACACCAGAAACTCTTATCAGCATGTTGTCTGCTTTAGAACAGAACTGGTTTATTTACAACACTTATAGAACCTAAATTTTACAGTCTTTGACCACAAGCAGCACATCCTGTTAAAAGTAGGAAGATTTTCACATAGATAAGCATAAGAGCTGCACCTCCTAATGAATTCTGAAGCTGTTTAATACTTCAGAAGACTGGGCTAAATGAAAAGAACTTGCAGCGCCTTTTTGGGGGGAGCAGACTGTGAGTCAGAGAAATCATCTGCAGCCTCCACTTTCTGCTATTCATTGGTCCAAGTGTAGAGATCTGCAGAGCATGGGTTTATGACAGTAAAATTAGATAGGTGGACAAGAGTTCAGATAGAAGGTTTGCATTATTTGAAGTATATTGGATCACAACTCTATTAGATCCCTTATGAACCAGCCTGTGTTGTAAGATCTGCTCAGGAGGCCCTTCTCTCTGTCCCACCTCCCTCACAGGAACATCTGGTGGGAACACAGGAGAGAGCCTTTTCAATGGCAACCCCCAGGCTCTGGAACTCCCTTCTCAGAGAAGTTAGATTGGCACTTTCCCTACTTTCTTTTTGCAGATAAGCAAAGACTTTTTTGTTATTCTTACAGGCATTTGATGAGTGATGATCTACAGCCCATCTTTCACAACGTACACTCTTACCCCGGGATACGAATGCGCCGCGTAACGAAATTTCCGGGTTACGAAAAAAAAATACAAAATAATTCCGGGTTACGAAGGTTTTTTCGGCTTGCGAAAAAAGTTTTGGTGCTTTTCGGCGCCATTTTGCACGGAATCGCGGCTTTTCCCCATTAGCGCCTATGGTAATTCGGCTTGCGAAAGACTTCCGGGTTACGAAAATGGCGCCGGAACGAATTAATTTCGTAACCCGGGGGACGAGTGTACTGGATATTTTTTGTGGGTTTTTCAGGCTATGTGGCCATGTTCTAGAAGAGTTTATTCCTGTTCCTCAGTGCTTAGACCTTAGAGAAGAAAAGAGCAAAAATGTGGAAACATTCATTGACTCATTCTTGATGACATAACTTAAAAATTGGTTGCAAAAAGTGTTTCAAGCATGCTAGATATCTGATTGCGGCTTTGGCAGATCAAACTGGATGAAAAGAGCAGCAAACCCACCACCTTTAAAGCATTAATTGGAAGATAGGCTTTTGGCATATCTTCTTTCACTGGTCTTCCAAAGAGAAGAACCATTAAATTGTACAGGGCCTGGCAGGTGTCAAAGTTGTGTTCATGATGTTCTCATATATGGAAACCCCCAAGAGTTTCCACAACAAAAACCAAAGAGATTTAGTGGTGAGATGAAGGTAGAATAATAAATCACTGCTAAGAATGCCAAGAAAATGCAAGCTTTAAAAAGAGGCAGCCCAAATCAGGTGCTTCAGTTATATCTTAAAAAGAGAAGAATAAATGTAGTAAGTAATAGAACAAAGGCATTGGAGGCATAATCCAAAGGATGGCATCAGACTGTAAACAAAATTATTTTTTGGAGGGAAGAATAAACACTATAAATAGATGCCTCCCAAGCATACAGCAAATGCTGAGAGCATTAACACCAGCTCAAAACAATGATGAGGATCTGCTTGTTATTGTGGCAGGAGTGTTTGAATTTTTATTTTGGATTTATATGCACATCTGGTCACAATGCAAACAGACTGTAAAGCAATACAGAGCATCCTGGCAAAACCTCCCACACAACCCAGGCACCACCAAGACTTCAACAAGCAATACTGACACTGCAAAGAGATGATAGCTTTATGTGTCCAACACAAGGAGCTGTAGTATGTCTCTGTTGGAAGGAAGAATGATCAGATAATACATGTTACCATTCAAGATTGCTATACACTTACCGTTATCATCTTGAAGCAGAGGGCAGTGGACCAGTGATATTATTGGTTATTACCTATAAAGCCCTATATGGCTCAGGCCAAGTTACTTAAAGGAACGCCTCTCCCTATATAGTCCGCCCCGCACTCTTAGAACTTCTGGGGAAAATCTGTTAAAGGTACATCCAACTAGATTGGTTTCAACCTCCTGAAGAACTTTTACTTCAGTGTCTCCTAAACTATGGAATAACCTTCCTGAAGAGATCCGTCTTATTACCTCCTTGGAGGTTTTCAAGACGGATCTCTTCTGGCAAGCTTACCCACCCAATCTCTTGTAAGGACTTCACCTCACTGTTCTATTTAGGATGATGTATTGTTTTTAAACTGTTTTTAATGATGAATATTATATGTTTTATTCTTGTATACTGTTGTTGTTGCTCGATTGTAATCCCGCTTTGATCCATCTGGGAGAGGCAGGAAAATACAAATAAAAGTTTATTATTATTATTATTATTATTATTATTATTATTATTATTATTATTATTAT
>NC_056525.1:15145651-15155792 GCF_019175285.1 Sceloporus undulatus | reverse complement strand
ATTCCAGTCAGCAGATCATTTCAGCAAAAACCGGGCAACTGCTCTTCCCCCTCAAGATCCTCTCCTAAACAATTTTTTGATATCGAGGACATGAGGTTTTCTCCAATACATCTTAACACAGGTTCAGCAAAAATTGTGTTCACAGTTGAGAATCACTGCAATGGATTACTATCTAGGGGAATGGTGTCTTATAATTGTACTTTATTTTGTGCTTTGAGTCTTGAGTGACATACAAGGTAAGCTTCCATCATTATCAAGAAGAGAATGTGAGATAGTATCATTCTAAGTATACAAGAAATATTTAATATTGGCAAAGAGAAGAGGACATTACATGTAGACAATACTGTTCTGAAATGAAGGTGTCCCGTGAAATGAAAGCCAGCATGGTGTCGTGGTTTGAGTGTTGGAAGATGACTGGAGATCAGGGTTTGATTCCCCACTATAGCATAAAAACCCACAGGGTGACTTTGGGCAAGTCACACTCGCTCAGCCTCCGAGGATGGCAAGGGCAACCCTCCTCTGAAGAAAGTTGCCAAGAAAACTATATGATAGGTTTGCCTTAGGCTCGGCATAAGCAAAAAGTAACTTAGAGGTATACAACAACAACAACAACAAAGTGGAATGCAGGAGCATTATTAGAAATTCCCATGGGCTTGGTAGGGTCCTTTAGTATCATGGAAGAGTAGTGATTGGAGAAGTCATGATACAGAGGAAGCACCCAATACATGTCCATGGAGAGAGAGAAAACCAAATCCAGCATATGTTTGCTAAATATATTTTTAGCCAGAGACATTTGTGTACAGTAATATGGCTATTATGATGACCTGGAAATCCTGAAACACACTCAACCAGTGAACAGAGCATGAAGTATAATCTGAGGAGACTTTGGCATCCAAATCCTTAGTCGAATCCCTAACTTGTCCCCAGTGCTGTAAACAAGAAACAAATAAGACTTCCATTTAAGGGGATAGGAAGAAAGGAGAACCCAGTCAGTTCATATAAAAGTCAAAACCCTCTGTCCTTGACCTTTGAAATGCCACCAGTACTGAGCAGTCTATCACAAAAGACACTACTGGGAGAAGAATTCCAGCCAGTTTGTCCTACCAGTTAGTTCTTAGTCATTCCAGCCAGGTCAGCTTTTTCATTTACCACCCATCCTGGATTTAGGAGATATTTATGTTTTGGCCACCCCTGGAGTTCAGTAGCAATAGCAGCAGACCTGAGGGTACATTGGGAAGACAACTAATGTCTAGAAGAGAGATTGGCTGTGAGATTTCTGAATCTTCCTCCTCCTACTTGTCTTTTCAGACTTCTAATGTGATATCTCTCCTCTCCTTGTCCTCAACCCTGAATTTATCCCACACAGCATTGTCCAGCCACATAAATCATCTGAACAGAAGAAAAGGATCCTAAACAGCATGAAAGGTTCCTAGGGACAACTGAATGGACACACCAAAGGAAACTGGTGTCATCTGCTTTTGACAGCTATCTATACAGGGAAAACAAACAATGCTATGTCTCCCCATTCCCACAGAAACATTATTTGTTACACTTCCATCTCAAATTCCCTGATGCTGTTATCGCTGGGCCAGCATTTTACCCTTTAAGAGTCATTGGAATTGGAATTGGCTTGTGTAGCTGCTTGTGTTTTAGTTTTGTTTCTCCATTTTTTGAAATTGGAGGGAAGTGGTGAATGGAAATAGTGTTCTCTGTACACTGTTGATGGTGATGATAATCATGATTATGACTATGACTATTAGGGGGATAAAGAACCTTTCTCTGTTTCCCTCTTCCTTCCATCCACACGGAAGTAAGCACTTGAGATTATCTGTTAACATTTGCCAGTATCGTTTCTCTGCTGAGAACTGGGTAACTGCGTAAAATTATATTGACTTGAGGGGATGGAGATACCAAGGTGGCCATGTGCTTGCTTAACTGTGCAGGAATCAAACTGTTTTACTGATAACATTTTATTGATTCATCTCCTCTCTGTGCTACATGTAGCCTGAAGCTTTTCAAAAATGAACCATCAGTGGGTGTTTTCTTTCTCTTTTTCATACTACAGCTCTGTATCATTTGGTAGCTATATGGTTCCACAGCCATGCAGATGACAGGTGTAAGATGCTGCAAAATTAGCAGTTGGTTTTGTAGTTAATGTGTCCAGCTTGGATAGAATAGAAAGAATTCTGCTTTCTGCTTATTTTGCTTATTTGATTAGAAACATTCAAAACAGTGGAAGGGAAACCTTATTTTCTTGCCTTGAAGAGGATCTGTAAAGCACCACTGGAGATGGAGTTGGACTGCTTTGTTTATTTAATTCGTATTTTGCCTTTCATCCAATTTCATAGAAGCATAGAATTGGAAGTGACCACAAGGCCCATCCAGTCCAATGAAATGAAGAGGATATGGTCACTATAGAAGTGTAGGAGAAAGCTTTGAATCCCAAACACAGAACTGGTCCCTTAGATGGGCAAAATGTGGCCCTCTAGATTTTGTTGGACTGCCGTTCCTAGGGCTATGCTGGCTGAGGCTGATGTGAATTGCAGTTCAAAAATACTTTGAGGGCAATTCTTTGTTTACTAGCGATATTTTTTCTAGTATCAGAGGTGTTTCCTAATTTTCTCTTGTAAGGCACCTTGCATGGGACAAAAAATGGTTTTGAGCACTGAGGCCAGTTTTTCCCCTCAAAATTGTGGAATGATCACAGCTTTCTCTTTCAAGTCCCAGATGCTTATACACCTGATATTGGATGATCTGAGCTAGTAAACCTAGTATGCGAGTTCAAGGTGAGGAATGTGCAGCCCATGGGACCCAGTTCTGTGGCCCCCACAGTCCTCCAGAAAAAACTGTGAATCCTTCCATTAAAAAAATCAGCTAACCCCACCAGATGCTCCCCTCCACAAACACTACTACTACTACTACTACTACTACTACCACATAGACATTGCACTTTGTGGACCCTTGCTACCAACATGGAAAAAAATGCCAATTTTTACTTGACAACAGGAAACAAGGGAGGGTCTTCAAACAAGCAAAGCATCAAAAAGAAAAGCAGAGGAAAACACACAGATTATTCAAAGATTATCTGGATTACTGTTCACAGGACAATAAGTAATACTGTGAGAAACATGGGGAATACAAAACAACAGAAGCTTACAAGTGATACAATATAACAATATGAGCAAGCCATATATATATGTATAAATATATACATATATATATATATTCGTATACAAATCATAGCTATATAATTATTTCATCAGCCGATATACATAAAGGCAGGACAATATTATTGTACTGTTGTATTGTTGTTGTGTGCCTTCAGGTTATATTAACCCTAAAGTGAAAATATCATGGGGTTTTCTAGGCAAGTTTTCTCAGAGAGGGAAAACAGCATTTTCTGCATGGAAAATCATATTTCAGTAAAGAAATTTTAATTCCTGTGCCGAAAATTAGATAGAATAAATCCCCAATTACAGCATTTTCTGCTCAGGAATTAGTATTTTTGCATTCAAATATTATTTGAATATTATAACATAAAAAGCTGTTTCACGCACATTATCCCCCCCCACACACACACACACAAAACAACCACATGGACATTTTGCACAGAATATGTCCCAAGTGGCAAATATTCTCATCAGTCTAGGAATGTTCTCATCAGGGTTTCTTGACACTTGAATTAAATGTTTTTCGACCATTATTTGAATATTATTGTAAATTCGTAGCATCCCTATGCTGGGCTCTACTCTTCTCACAAGCCACAAATGTTGAAACCTGAAAGATAGCAAGTTTTGACCCCCAGACACCCCCCCCCCCATCATGAGTGTGATGTGTCAGTTTGAGGCACCTTTTGCACAAGATGGAAAATGGCTTTTTTTAAAAAAAAAAAATCCAAAAACAGAAATGACACTTCAACAATTCTGGTCACAGCAGGAGTGATGGTATGTAGTGTAGAGGGGGAATGAAGCCAACCCCCTTTGCAGTTGCCCTGCCTCTCATTTAGTAGGATGTCTACTATGGAAGGTTTGGGAACATTGCATCTCTGCTGTGTTGAAAGCAGAACTAATCCTCCAATTTTGTTTTAATATACACAGGTTATATTTTTAAAATTAGATTCACAGATACTGAGACTTTTCTCTGACAGCTTTAAAGTCATTGTTGTATATGACCAAGGTCTGTCATTTACTCTGTCTTTCCTGAAAAAGCTCCCTTTTTCTTAAGTTTAGCATCATTTTTTGGAAAGAAATATTTTCAATGGCACATCTTTAAGGAACTGAATAGACTGAAAGAAAGAGAGAGAAAAACAGAGATGTTCTGGATTTTATGCATGTGATTTTAAAGTCTGCATGTGTTTACTAATTAAATTCTTTTGTAGAAACTAATTTGATGTATTGCATTTAATGAAGGCTTGCTTTCATTAAAAAAAACTTTTTGGCTGTTTTCTATAGAATGCCACATTGACTCGTGACATATTTTTATACAGGCTTCATTTTTCCAGGAACAACAGTAGTTGAAAGCGGTGAGCGCTTGATAAAGTGTGATTAAATTAGCTCATTGTACTTGCAGATGTTCTGCTACACTAGTTTACTGTTGTATGAATTGATCAGGATGTGCATGCAAAAGCTTTTGAAGATGGTTTTGTTGTTGATTCTGTGACTTGATTTCAAGTGTTAGCCAACCTGTTGGTGTGCTTCTGCAAATCACAAAAAGAGTCAGCAGTCAAAAACCAAAGAACCAAAATGATAGAGAAGCAGGCAGCTGCAAAAGATGTGAACTAAATTATGCAATTATAATATCATGGTACACAAAACCCAAGGCCATAAAACACTATATAAACACAAAACCCACTGATAGAACATAAGATTACATACACAGTATGAAAAAGAGGAATGAACAACCAATATCAAAAGATTTCAGTGTGTGTGATTTATTACTAATAAATAAATAAATAATATGAAAAATAGGGACTCAAAGCAGCTTACAGTTTAAAAGAATAATGCAGTTTAAAACATACAAAAGTAGACATTAAACTATTCATTGTATTAAAACCACATCACCAGGTGAAAGAATAAAATGTAATTTAAAAGGGTAAAAACCCATTTAAAACATGGATTCCGGCCATGAAAGCCTTCGACTTCATTTAAAACAGTTAATTTTAAAACAGTTCAGCACCTTCTAGACTGTTCTTTCAAACCATTGTTTTCAAAGCCTATTGAAATAAAAATGGTTTTATCTGCCGGTGGAAAGATAGCAAGGAGGGGTCATTTTGGCCTCCCTGGGTATGGAGTGCCAGAGTCTAGGGGCAGCCACTGGGAAGGCTGTCTCTTAGATCCCCACCAATCCATGTTTGTGATGGTGGTTGGACTGAGAGATGGGCCTCTCATGATGATCTCAGGGCTTGGGCAGGCTCATACATTAATACAGTTTGCCAGATAGCCTGGACCTGAGCCATATAGGAATTTACAGTTCATAACCAGCACTAACAACCAGTACAGTGTTTCAACAGGGACATTGTGTGGTCTCTGCAACCTGCCCCAGTTAACAGAATATCTGCAGTTCTTTGGACCAGCTGATATTTCTGAACAAAGGGAGCTCCAAGCTGAGTGTGTTAAAGTGGTCCAAAAAGGATGTAATTAATACATGTACTGCTGTGGCCAGATCTGACATCTCAAGGAATGGGCATAGTTGGTGCACAAGCTTTAAATATGCAAATCACTCCTGGCCACCTTAGAAACCTGGATTTCCGTGTTCCAAATTAATTCCAGGAGTGCACTCAAACTGCAAGTGTGTATCTTCGGGGGGAGTGTAACCTTAACTAACAGAGTGTGAATACCTATTCCCATATCTGTCTTTCAACTAACTAGGAAACCTCTGTCTTGTGTGGTTTAAGTTTCCATTTGTTTGCCCTCATCCAGTCCATTACTGATAACAAATACCATTTTATGTTCCTATATGCTATGAAATGCCAAACAGAAACAACAGTCAAACTTAACACCAACCTACTGATGAAGTAAGGATGAAGTAGAGTACACAGATCTTATGGATACTGCCCTATTTTGAAAATTCTTCTTCCTTACTGAGACTGTTTTAAAGAAATTCTTCCTGCAAATGATGGGAGAAAAATCTTTTCAAGCTGCTGCAAACCAGAATGAGGATGGGCTCACAGGAAAACACTACTTACTAACTATGGAATGCCACAAAGCTTGTAACTCACTGACTGACTGGTCCTTGTATTAGTATTATTTGGCTTTCGGTGCCAAATATGAATTGTCTTAAAGGATGATAAATGTGGGAAACAAAAACTTCCACATCCACAGGAAGTCATACTGTGTCATTAAAATGGAGGTTTCCAATGCTGAGAAATTAGATATGAAGTGGACTCATGGAGCCAAGCAATATTAGAGTGTGGTCAAGATGACAAAAATTATTAAACTCATATTCCAATATTTGGGCATATATTTTCTTTGCACACCTTTCTGTGAAGCTCAAGAACATCAGGAGTGCATTTGCACAATGAAGGCATGTGAACTAGTTGCACCTATTCCTTGGGATGCCAGATCTGGCCTAGGTTACATCCCATTTGGATTCTTGAAATATGCTCCATGTGGGGCTTCTTTTGATGAGTGTGCAGAAAATAGCTGATCCAAAGAGCTGCAGTCAGACAGCTCTGGCTGTCTATAGAGAGCATACAACTTACTTGTTGCAACAGATACATTGGGTGCCCATACGTCTTTGAGCACACTTCAAAGTGCTGGTCATGACCTATGAAGCTTTATGTAGTTCAGATACAGGTTATTTGAAGGACTGTCATCTCCTGTATGGCCCTTCCTGTGTTTTGATATCATCTGGGGAAACTCTGCTCTATCTCTCTCCACTCTCATGGGTACATTTGGTGGGAACATGGGAGAAGGACTTCTGGGTTGCTGTTCCAGGCTCTGGAATTACCTTCTCAGAGAGTGGTTAGACTGGTAGCCTCCTTACTATCTTTCTGTAAGCAAGGAAAAACATTTTTTTAAATTTGGGCAGGTCTTTGTGAATTGATTTTTCAAGAGATGTAAACCTTGTATAATGTGGTGGACTTTTGTTTGGCATTGTTTTAATTTGTTTTAAGTAATTTCAAATTTTATGATGGCTTAAATTGCTTTTTAATTTTTGTATGCTGTTAATTTTTAATTATGTTTGTTTTAACTCTTGTAAGCTGCTGTGAGTCCAAAACTAGAAAAAAAAGATGAGATATCATCATCATCATCATCATCATCATCATCATCATCATCATCATCATCTCTCAGTGTTCTGAAGCCAGAGACAGATGGGTTTGAGCTGAACTTCTTGTATGTAGAGGCAGTAATTGTTATATAGTGGGCCCTTTGTAACAATGGGCTGGCAATACACAGATTTGACTGCTCATGGATCACAACATTCCAAGTTATTCAAAGGCAGTGTGTGTTCACTAATGTGTACACAAGTACATTGCCATCATCAAGAAATATAGGGCATGACTGTCCACAGTTTTTGCTATCTGTGTGGGTTGGGGGGCAAATCCAAACCCCTGCAGATGGGTAGGGTCCAGTGTATGCCCAAACAGTGTGTAAGACAATCATAGTGACACCTACCACAGGGTGCTCACTTAGACAAACCAGTGGAATACAGTGTCCAGTTCTGGACACCAGAATCCAAGAAGGATGTTGACAAGCTAGAATGTGCCCAGAAGAGAGTGACCAGAGGCATGGCTTAGGGAGCTTGGTATGTTTAGCCTGGAGAAAAGAAGGCTAAGAGGTAAGATGCCAGCCATGTTTAAATATTTGAAGGGATATCATATTGAGGATGGAGCAAGCTTGTTTTCTGCAGCTCTAGAGACTAGGAAATGGAGCAATTGATTCAAAACGGATTCCACCTAAATGTTAGGAATAACTTGCTGAGAGTAAGAGTTTTTGACAGTTGAACATGCTCCCTCTGACTGGAGCAGCAGCCTCCTCCTATGGAGGCTTTTAAAGAAAGGCTGGATGGCCATCTGATGGGAGTGCTTTGCTTCTGTATTTCTGCATGGCAGGGAGTTGGTCTGGATGGCCCTTGGAGTTGATGCTATAACAGCAAGTAATGGCAACAGAAGCTCTGAGAAGATGAGTACCCCTGTAATAGTACAGAAACTTTCCAAATACGATGTCTCAAGTCTCCTAAAAATGTTAGTTAAATGAAGATCCAAGTGGCTAAAAGCTTATGTTGGTTTTGGATAGATCTTTTGGACATCCTAAAGGAAACAAAAGAAATCCTGAGCAAACGGAATGCTTTTTCAGGGAAAACAGAACAGAGGGAAAAGTATATTTCATTTAAAGATGTGGAAAATATAATTAAGTTGCATATTCAGTGCTGCTAAGCAACTTCATGGCTATGTTGAGAGCTGAAGTGAAATCTAACACTTTAACTAGAGCAGGGGTCGGCAACCTCCGGCCTGTGGGCCAGATGCGGCCCGCGGAGGCCTTTCAGCTGGCCCCTGGCTGCTCCTGCCGCCGAAACCGCCGCCGATGGTTGTGGTTTTTCGCCGCTCTGGGCGCCACCATTTTGGGCGAAAAAATGGCGGCGAAATCTCCACAAACTTCCTGGAGGTCGCGTGAGATTTCACAGCCATTTTTTCGCCCAAAATGGCGGCGCCCAGGGCTCTGACGGCGGCAGCGGGCCTCTGGGAGGCCCGTTGCCGTCGCAGGGGTCCTCCAGGAGGGCTCCGACGGTGGCAGCGGGCCCCTGGGAGGCCCGTTGTCTTCGCTGGGGTCCTCCATGAGGGCTCTGGCGGCGGCAGAGGGCCTCTGGCATCAGGGGCCGGCAAAGAGGGGGAGGCCTCCAGCGCTGGCGGTCCCCGCCGGCTCTTTCCCAGCCTCTGACAGGGCCTGGGGCCCCATCAGGGGCCGTCAAAGAGGATGTGGCCTGGCCCCTGGGGGGTGGAAGCTCCGTCCCAGGGGTGGAAGCTCTGCCCCCAGAGGGTGGAGGCTCCACCCCGGCATGCGGCCCCGCCCCGGGGGGTGGAATCTCCACCCCCGGCTTCGGCCCCCCAGTTGTCTGAGGGACAGCAACCCAGCCCCCGGCTCAAAAAGGTTGCCTACCCCGGAACTAGAGTGAACTTGTTTTGAGCATTATGTAGTTGCCTTCATGCTGGAAGGGAGCCTTGGTTCTTAAGTAATGAGGCAAGGATAATAATAATAATAATAATAATAATAATAATAATAATAAACTGTTTATTTATAGCCCGCTTTTCCTGGGAGATCAAAGCGGGTTACAACAAAGTACTACACAATGTACAAATTTACAAACAGTATCCACATAAAAATCCATATCAATACATCAGATGATTAAAAACAAGATAAAAATACAAGATTAAAAACCACAACAATAGCTACAACCACAACATAATGATGGAGAGAACCATAATTACGTTTTTAAGAATATTGTATAGCTGCAATAGTTTTTGTTTTGTTTTGTTTTTCTGTATCTGGCTCAGCTTTTGCAAAAAAAATAATAATAGTATAACAGGCAATGGATTGTAAAACCTGATTTATTTATTTTTAACTTTTTAGATTGAAGTTCTTGGGGAATTTAAAAACAAAAACAAAAACAGAAACTCTTTAACACACCCCAAGGAGTAAGACCACAACTTTGGGGGGCTATGGAATTCTATTAATGTTTGTAGTGAGCAACAACAACAACAACAATGACAAAGTGGTTGGAACATTTGATACAACTTTGGAGACCAGGATTCAAATTTCCACTCAGCCATGGAAATCACTGAGTGACCTTGGGCAAGTCGCATTCTCTCAGACTCAGAGAGAAGCAAAGGCAAACTCCCCTCTGAACAAATCTTGCTAAGAACATTCCAAGAAAGCTTCACTTTAGCATTGCTGTATGTTGGAAGTGACTTGAAGGCACATAGCAATAAAAATAAAGAGAGCAAAAATACATTTGTGGTACAGAACATGGAAAAGATTAATGAGAGGATGGTATTCCATGATTTAGAGGGAATGGTATGCACATCACATTGCACCCTGCACATGACCCTATTGTTTAAAATGGGGCTCCACTATACATGGTATTTCCAATAATAATAATAATAATAATAATAATAATAATAATAATAATAATAATAATAATA
>NC_056525.1:15021309-15145641 GCF_019175285.1 Sceloporus undulatus | reverse complement strand
TTTATTTATATGCCACCCAATCACTGGGAATCTGGGTGGCTTACAACAGAGGGGATAATATATAGTTCCCTAACCTCGCACTTACAATCTAAAAAGACACAACACAAAAGGAGAAGGGAATGGTAAGGGGGGGAGGGGATCAGGTCCAGCAGATTCTTCTCTCCCTCTGAGACCTGGACCAAGGCAGATGCACTGGAGGGAGAGCTCTTCTTCTTCAGGCAAGACCTGATGGAGCTGGGCCAGCCTAATTTTCTCCCTCACAGGCCGAAAGATGATAGTTATGGAGGGAGGAACCTCTTTCTTCAGCCTAGCCCTGATGGAGCTGGGCCAGAATGGGTCCCCAACATAAGGGGCACACTGTATTTGTGTGTGAACATACAACAATTTTTAAATCATTAAGAAACACTTCAGACAAGTTCTTCATGATCTTTGAAGGATGAGCTAACCCCTTAAAGCATTTGTTTATTGGCGTTATTAATATAAAGCATATATAGAAGTGTTCTAGCAAGCTACAGGAAAAGAGATTCCACCTCAACATTAGGAGGAACTTCCTGACAGTAAGGGCTGTTCGACTGTGAAACAAACTCCCTCGGAGTGTAGTGGAGTCTCCTTCCTTGGAGGTCTTTAAATAGAGGCTGGATGGCCATCTGTCAGGGATGCTTTGATTGGGAATTCCTGCATGGCAGGGGGTTGGACTGGATGGCCCTTGTGGTCTCTTCCAACTTTATGATTCTATGATTCTATGATTTTTGCTGCCACCTTCTTCAGATGTTTTGAAATAAATTCTGTCAAGGTAGCTGAAGAAGGTAGAAGCTGAAATGCATTCTATAAAATTTTACTTCTAATGCAGAAGCAGGCAACAGTTGGGTGTTCATGGGTTGCACTGGCCCCTGAAGAGTTACAGTTGGCCCTCGCACTTCATTATTCCCACCTCTGCCTGATAATGCATAAGTGCCTAAATACCATAAAGACATCAAATCCTGTGTGATCTTGGAAGCAAAGCAGGGTCAGCCCAGGTTAATACTTGAATGGGAGACTGTTAATGGAGACCAGGTACTGTAGGTTATATTTTAGAGGAAGGGACTGGCAAAACCACCTTAGAATTCTTGGGTCACCATAAAATGACAAGTAACTTGAAAGCACATACATATGAGTGTATGCATTCACAGATACTTTATTTGTATATGGGAAATGCATTATGAAATTAGCATAACAGTTTATTTTCAAATATGCACATGTAAAAATACTTGTCTGTCAGCAACTACTGTTTTGTTTTGTGTTTTGTTATCTGCACCAAACATAAAATGTTCCCCAAGATTCTCCATCACTCCCATTGTGGCTCTTCATCTCTTAAATGTGACCTGGAAACAGAACAGTGCGTCACTTTGTATTGCCTCCCTCATAACTTAACACCAAAATCAAAAGCCAAGGTTTGTCCATCCTGAAGATAAGCTTACACTGTTGATGTGATTTCTTTAGTGTGATAACGATTTCAGGCAGAAATAATTCCAAATCCATAGCTTGAAACATGCTGGTGTCTTCCTTTTCATTCTGCTCCTGCTGTGTATTCCGACTCTTGTAGATGTGTATTCCACATCTGTTAATACCAGCCCATTAGAGAAAACAGTAGGTGGTCTGCTCAGAAGAAAGAAAGAGAAAAAAGTTCTCCTGAAACCAGTTGTAGTGCTCACTCTTAAGGAAGGGATTATAGCTTAGTGGCAGAGCAAGCATTCTGTATACAGAAAGATCCTCGAGTATTCCCTGGTATCTCCAGTTTACAGGATGGAGTACAACCTGCTGAGAACCCAGAGGGACATTGCTAGTCATGGCAGACAAAAGTGGACAAGATGGACAAGAATCTTCATCTAGTATAAGGCAGCCTCATATGTTCATCCAAAGTGTCCACACTTGGAGAATAGCTGCAAAAAAGAGGAGGTCATAATCAAAAAATTATCCAAATGGAAGCTGGAAATCTTCACCACAGAGTTGGAAATATCTTGTGAAACTAAAATGGTAAAAGGAAAACTGTTTGGAAAGGAGAAGGGAAAGGGAACGGATGCTGGATTTTACAACAAGATTTCCTGTTGGAACAGAATTATTTATTTATTTATTTTCAAGTATTTATTTCTCAGTTTTTTTTTTCATTTTAAAAACCTCAAAAGGGTTTTTAGTACTAACAGAGACAATGGCAGGGTAAACAAAGAAACAATAACATCTATTAACTTTTTTCATAAAAACAGGGATAATTGGTAGGGTTAACAAATAAGAAATACCTGGGTAAACTGGTAGCTCTTTGGTGGGCGCAGAAACATTCAACATTGGGACACCCCAAAACAGGGAAAGCCCTCCTCCATCCAGCATCCTACAAAAACCCTATTTGGCCATGGTATAATAAGTAGATCCTCCCTCCCGTCTACACTCTATGGGTTAGTGTATATTGCCTTATAAACCAGATGTAACATCACAAGCATAGCTTGGAGTCTTTTGAACAGCATGTACAGATCTTTCAGTATATGTGTTACATGTATGGAATGAGGTCTAACTAAGGACCCTGACCACTACATTCTCCACATTGAAAGCTGTATGTTATTCTGCTGAAGTCCAGTGACTTTCTTTAGCTTTATCAGGAAGTAACATTCTTGATTGGGAAGCAGACATACAAGTGATGGGGAGGAATTTTCAATAGCTGGAAAGCTTGCTCTCCATCACTATATCACTTGGCATCTTGGTTTGTTTTGAACAGAGGATGCATATGTTCTGGTGCTATAGCAGTACTTTGAGTCCATGGTTAGTTTGAATCTGCTCTTTCCCAGGCCCTTTATGCTTCCCAGTCATTGTGAAGTCACTTGCCTCACAGCAAGCAGTATGAACAGGTATAGAACTGTGTGTGTGTGTAAGAGGGAGGGAGAGAAAATATAAGTTGTGGTATAGGCTCCATTTAAGAGTTGATGGCTGATCCTAACGAGTGGGCTGAAAATTAGAGTGAAAATCAGGTATGCATAAGTGGAAATGAATTGGCCTAAACCTCAACCCCAGGCCCTTCAAATTGATGTCTCTTTGTTGAAGGAACGTTCAGACTTTAAGATTTCCCCCCTTGTCTCTGTATTTTTTAAAATAGTACTATTAGGTTGTTACTTAGCAGCACATTTTCCCTTTTTCTTTTTCCAGAGGCACACATTTATTAAAGCCCCAGAGGGCTTAATTAAATGTACCTGTTGCATTTGTCTACCAATGTAGCAGAGAGCCAAACTCGCAGCAGTAGAAGAGAACACAGGAATAAGGATTTAGAGCATTGCTACCTCACAGTAACATTATTTTCCCTTCTGCTGTTCCCTCCCTTGCTTTCTCTCACAGAGTGAAATTGACTGATGGAAAGATCTAAGTCAGAACCTTTCACCTATTCCACAATACCTTGTATCCAAGATTGTAAAAATATTTTCATTTTCTTCCTCTCATCTAGCACACACACAGAGAATAACTGGAGTTACTCTCATCTGTTTGGTATTTACCCTCCTTACAATGTTAAGATACAATTCCATGGGGAGGTCAAATGAAAATGAACCTTGTGAAACTCTCCTGTTAATGTTTAGTTTTTCAGACCATTTTTCTAATGTTTGCCACTAACAAGGTGGCTGACATATCAAATGCATTGGACAGGGATGTGCAGAAATTTCACTAATCTGCCCAAACTTCATTCTGCAGCCTCACTTCCAAGTTCTTCAATTTTCTGCCCAAGATAAGGTCTCCATAGGTTACATTAAATGGCCATTATTGTGTTGACTGTTCCACAAGACTATGAGTTGTTTATAACATTATGCAATATGTTCATAGTATGACAGGAAAGTAAGGCCATGGCTCTGTGGAACATTAAGAACAGATAATTGAATTTCTCCTCTCTAGAGATCTCTGCATGTTGGAGAGCAAAGATTTCCATGAAACATCCCCATGTGGAAAGACAGAGCCATGAAAAGTCCCCATGGGAGGAAAGGAAGAGCAGTTGTACATGAGCAAGATTTTCCCCCTTGCCCGCTCAGCATTTTGTAACTTGAAGTTACATGTCTGGTTCCATTTATATCTTCTGGATCTAGATCTTTGAAGTCACATCAGTCTGTGTCTAGTGTTTTGCTCTGGTGTTATGTTCAACTAGAAGTATCTAGTATTTGTAAAATGCTGTGACATGTGGTTTACCTCAGGAGTATACATGTTCAGAGGGACTTTTTTGTGAATAGAACTGATTCTTTTGGCAATTGTAAGTCATATCTCATTGAGGCAAAATTTGATTCAAAAAGATGTTATCTGGCTGGATTTTTTTTTTTAAAAAAAATGGGTTAGGAAGTCTAGATGGCCAAGGTCTTTATGCAACACCCCCCATGGTTTCATTATTCCTGATCTCTGGATTACACTGCATTCTGCATAAAACCAGCATAAACTGAGTTTCCAGAGAATGTAGGTGTCAAGTCTGTATTCTTCAAAATAGCCATGAAGCCATAGTCTGTCCCCTGAGATGGATACTTGGGAATATTTGGAAAATATTTGGTATAATTCCAAGTCTTCATTGGTGTAAGTGTAAGCCTTGTACTACATCTCACTATACACTATACAACCCCATGACTACAATTCTCAACCTTGAGTGGAGAACTGACAGAAGGGTAACCCATGCCACCCATAAGGTTCTAATGGAATGCAAGAAACTGACTTTCTAACAGGTCTTCCATTGACATAACCTTCCTCTGACCTCTTTCCTTTCCTCTTTTTCTTTTTTTAAAATTTGAGCAGAGCCGATGGCCATTTTAAGAGAACTGAGTTTGTAGTTTTAAACAACCTTTGTAGTGGGAAAGGGAGCAACCTCTAAAAGCAATGGATTTATTCAAGGACACAAGTTATGAGTTGGCACTTCTGGCTGGTAAACCTCTGAAGGCAGGCATATGACACTGTAAAAGCTTTTTAACAGCACTGCATATTGGACCAGTTCAGAAGGCATTAAAGACTGTAACAACAAAAAGACAATGAAAAAGGATGCTCCTGCCAGCTTTCATGCAAGGATCTCTGAATTGCTGACGGGTTCATTTTTACTTGTTTATGGGCAAATTACACAGTTGCATCTGTTCCTCATCTATACATACAGTCAAGCATCTTTGGTTTTAAGGTGCTCCTTGACATTCTTTGAAGATTTAATGCTAAGCCAGAGATCAGTTAGAATTACAGATACCCTAACCTTCAATGTGATGATTTCGCTTCAAGTTTGTTTCACTTCTGCACCAGCTTTAATGAGCTGCACTATAAACATCATAACTAAAGCAGTAGTGGCAACAGCAGAAATATGCTTAAAGTGTTTTTAAATTGTGAAACATAACATGTTGCCATAAGTTAGGCAAGGATGAAGCTGCATGGATACTCCAATAATTCTGTGTCTTTTCTCAGGTGTTCAGTGAAATACATCTTATGATCAGAATACGATCAGAAGAATTATATATGGTGCATCTCTTACTGGACTGGTCCACTTCTGACTTCTGATAATGTGTTGTGTGTCTGTATGCTCTTTATATTGGGGGAAAAAAGGATGGAAGAAGAACTTCCTTCACACAGAAAGTATTGTAGCTGTATGAGAAGTATTCACAGTTGAAATTCCCCCAGTTACAAACTGGAATGGAATGAAAATTTGAATGAACATCCCAACTTCTCACAGCCAATCATTACATTGAAAAGATCATTTAAAAGAATTTTTGGAAATATTTCCACATGGTTATCATAACACCATGGTGGGGCTGAAAGGATGATCATAACACCATGGTGACCATAACATCAGTTATAAGAATGTTTATATACCCCTTGTCTATTGGATCTTGATACATGAATCATTCGAAAGCTGCTCTTGGTTACCAGTCTGTTTCTGGGCACCATTCAAACCACAGATTACTATCTTTTAAAGCTCTAATTGGCACAGGCACAGGTGTTGCCTCCTTCTATATCATTCTGCCTAAGTTCAGGAGCGACCTTCCTTGGATCCCATCTGAGCTGTAGCATGCCTAACTGGGACAAAATTAGAGGGGATTCCTCAGCAGCTGCACCCAAATTACAATGGATCATTGACTATGAAGTGTATTTATCCCCCTTCCCTTCCCTTCCTTTCCTTTACACTTGCTTGCTTACTAGTTGCTAAAGACATTTTTATTCTGATAGGATGTTGGAGAATGCCCCAGACAATCCTTTTATGTTTTGGTCTTAACTGCTGACCCTGTAGCCTTGGTTGATTCACTCTTTAAATGTTATGAGATGCCTTGAGTGGTATTTTTCATTCTAAAAGGAGGATGTGCATGCCTAAAGATATAAGTATTTGTTTATTTGAGGGCACAAGTTATGAGCTATATCTACTCATCATGTGCACTGTATACATGACAGAGAGGCATATAAAATATAATTCTTTCTGATGATGGCATCAGTGGCAACAAGACCTCACTGATTACCTCTATTTCTAGGCTCAATTGAAAGTGCTACTCTTGAGCTCTAAAGCCAGAAATGGCCTGCTTTCATACAGAACTGCCTGGACTTTCAGGTCACTTCAGAAGCCTTTCTCTTAGTGCCATTGCTATGTGTTTGGTGAATATGCATGACAGACAGGACGTTTTCAGTGGTGGCACTACATTTTTGTTGTTGTTGTGTGCCTTCAGTTCATTTCTGACTTATGGCGACCCCAAGGCGAACCTATCACAGGGTTTTGCTATTGTTATCCTCTGAGGCCAAGAGAGTATGACTTGGCCAAGGTCACTGAGTGGGTTTCAAGGCTCATCAGGGATTCAAATCCTGATCACCAGAATCCTACTCCAATGCTCAAACTGCTACAGCATATGCCATGCTGGCTTACACTTTTGACTCCTTTTTTTGGTAACCTCCCTAAGCTGCTTCTAGCCAAACTGGACAGCTTATTTGTTCATCAAGTTTTTAAGTGGTATTGAGTGGTATTTTTATTTTTTTTCATCAAGGGAACCCTGGTAGCTCAGTGGTTAAATGCCTGTACTGTAAGCCACAAGGTTGTGAGTTTGATCCCAGGGACTCCAAGGTCCACTCAGCCTTCCAGCCTTTTATAGGTCACTAAAATGACTACCCATTTGTTGGGGGGGGGCAATTAGCTTACACATCGTAAACTGCTTTGGGAGTGTTTGTTCCATGATAAGTGGTATAGAAATGTACTTGCTGTTGCTATTGCTATTAATATCACATTGATTTTTCTACTCTCCTCACATTTATTTATTGCATTGGAATCTTGGGGTAATGCCTTTGATTTGTATTTTAGCATACATCTGCTTATTCATGTAACTATAATTGTACTCTGAGTGGAACTACAGAGGTGGGAGATATAGTATATATGTTAAATTTTGCATGTGTGAAGGGTTGAGCTACAGTTACATTGCTGCTATACCCAAATATAGACTCTGTATGACAACACCAGCCAATGTCAAAGCAGTGTCACCACTGGCTGAAACTGTATCTTTCTTGTAAATGTGCTACATACTGGCAGCTGAAGGCTCATAGACAAGCACCAATCCACAGACCACCACTTTTAGTACTACAGTTCTAGTCCATTTGCTTTTCCTTCTCCTGTATGTGAAGACATTGAAGAGGATGCAGAAGTCAGAAAACAGTAGCATTTGATTGTGTCAGTCCTGTCCGTAACTCCCCAGTTCCATCCTGTATTCTGCGAGTATATAATAAACCCTCTTTGAAACTCATAGCTTGAGGAAACTGATGGTGGCTATCAGTTAGTGGATTTCTTTTTAGTAATTGTTTCATCCATTCAATACTATTGAAAAGCCCCTTGAGCAGAATATAGCTGCAGGGGAACAACACTCTCTAAAGCAGCCACCTAATTAATGAACCTCATTGCCATTTAGGCCGGCATTATGCAGTTTGCTGCACTTGTCAGGAAAGATCTGTCTGTCTCATGTTATACCACTGCCATCCGGAATGGAGATGGGAGAGAATGTGGAAGGCTGTTCAGAAAATACAAATGAGATCTACCACCGAACATTTCATTGAAGCCTCACCTACAAATACAGGCATCCCACAGTTAACAAAACTTCTGACAGTGATGCTCCTTTTTGAGAAAGCTACTTATGCCCACAAACCTCCCTTTTCCTCCTCTCCCTCTGTTTATCTGGATGGTATTTAGTAGCATTGATGTGAGGAGGATGGTGAAGGAGGTGGGACAAACATGGATTTTTTTGGCATTGGCTTGCAGCAGCTTCTCTGCAGTAAACCATACAATAATACTTAAGCTGGGAAAGAGTGGGATTCTGCTCTAGCCAGTCTTGTGTCCCTGCCTACAATGGGTAAGGTAAACAACAGCTACATCCAGTATGCCTTTAGGGTGCAGAAATATATCAATAGCAAATAGAAAGGAAAGAAGAGAACAGATGAGCCTGTCTCACCAGCTACCCCCAGCATGTTAAAAAGATATATGAATCTATATGTTACGTCACCAAAATGGAAATCAGAAGAAAAGTGGAGGATGGTCATCATTGGATGCAATTTGAAAGAAGCTTTTAGGTTTGTTGCTAGAAGATTCAAAATACTTTTGTTTATTTCTACAAGGCAAAGCAGATCTGGATATTTCAATTAACATGTACAAATTGATAGTTTTAAATAAAAAAAGTTTGACGAAAGATGTTGAGCTGCTCTTCTCTTTTGTGATGTAGAAACATCACTATTTTTCCCCATCTTATTTCTTCGTCTGGTACCAAATTTTCTGTTAAAGAAGCAATGGATGGAAACACAGCTACTTCATTGACTCATTTATTTCTACTTTCTTCCAGATGCCAGTTAGTATCCTGTTACTCTCAGATGGATAGACTTATTGAATCATTGGGATATACTTAAGACTTGATTCTACAATTAATTCATTCAGTTGACTATAATTGGGATGAACCAGCAGGATTTATACTTGAAGTCAATGAGTACTCTAAATAAAATTTATTTATTTATTTTTGTGGGGGAAAATATTTTTGTGTAGTACTACAGATGTTAGGGTTCACCCAAACATACCAGTATCTCTTTTGCTTCTCAATTAAGTCCCAGTTTGACTCCTCAAAATAACAACATTCAGGACCCTTTTTTTTTTTGCGATCAAAATGAATACAAATGAAGTTGGTTTTCAGAGACTAGTCTGTAAAAAACCATTTTTATCTGTATTACTGATGGTACCTTTAGTTAAATAGCAGTATGAAACAAAAGTGATAGCAAGCAAGTACATTTATATACTGCTTATCAGTGTACTCAAGCACTCCCTAAGTGGTTTATAATGTGTAAGCCAATTGCCCTCAGCAAGCTGGGTACACATTTATCGACCTCAGAAGGATGCCAGGGTAAGTCAACCCTGGAGCCTCTAGCTGGTATCAAACTCACAACCTCAAGACTGTGAGTGAGTGGCTGTAGTACCAGCTTTTAACCACTGTGCCACCAGGCCTCCCTGGTGTAGGAGAAGATGTCCAGGAGGAGGAGATGATCTGCTCAGATTGTTCTTGGTTGAGGAATATTGATCAACTAGATTTAGGCCTGTTGACTCAATTGGAAAATGCTTAGTGGATATCTATGTAAATTCCAATCTTTGAGTGAGTCTACTCTAGTTCAAGTATCAATTAGCTTTAGGCTATTTTGCAACCCCAGTCCAGAGGTGAGGATGACATGGCTCTCCAGATGTTTTTGGACGGCTATTCCCAGCATTCATTACCATTGGCGTTGCCACTTAGAATTGCTGGGACTTTGCTGTCCAGCACCAACATGATTCTGACTCCTGCCCTAGCCTGCAATAACTGCACATGATTCTGAGGGCTTTTTTATCAGAAGGTTGTTTTTAGAGCTAGCAGCTCTGACACCTGTCTAGGTAACTATAAAAAAAACAGTAGCAGGTAGGTAGGAGGTTGTCATTTTGACATGCTCACGGTTCCTGGAATGGGAATGCAAGAGAGCTTGTGGGTGGGACTGCTTCATAAGAAGTACCACAGGTTGGCAAGTTATTTATCATTGAGCCCTATCCAAGCAGAAAGAAATAAAATAAAATAAAATATAAATTGCATTGTCTTTGCACAATTGTTGGGTGGAGGGCATGCATAATCTTGGTTAGAGCTATTGGGGCATGCTTTGCAGAGCACTTCTACCCCACCCCAATACTGGAGCTGGCCTTAATTATTTGCATGTACAGTCAGTCCTCCATATCCATAGATTCTTTATCCATGCATTCAGCTATCCACAACTTGAAAACATGTGCACAAATTCCAAAAAGCATTGTAGGATTTTGTATTTTGTAGGCCATGTTTATTTAATGGGATTTGAGCATCCACCGAGTTTTTTTTTTATATGGGGCAGGGTATCCTGGAACCAAATCCCAGAAGATACCAGGGGCCTACTATATAGGACTTTCCAGGCTGTCTTTCCAGCCTAGTTGGGCCTCAAGGAACCCTGTGGTACACTGTAAACTTCATTTCAGTAGTTGCTGTTAATTTCTGGTGCAATTTTTCAGACAGATGGGGAGAAATTTGAAGAATTTTGTCCACTGAACAAAGACGCAGATGTGATCAATATCTTTGTTTTCCCCACCTCAAAAGTAGAAGGGAAGTGCATAGGTTTCCTGTTTCCCTGTGTATTGGCATCAGAAATGCAACTCTTGCCTCTTTTGCCCTCAGTGTGTGTCAAATAACCCTGGATGGGAAAAGATCTCAAAAGAGGCTGAATGAAAAGTCATCCTCCTCTTCTCCATGCATAGACTTCTCTGTTTTGCTTATACACTAAACACTCTCCATTTTGAAAAGTTGTGTTTTTTGTTCTGGAGATGATACGTGCTTTATCTTTCCATTGGGGTATTTATTTATTTATTGGGTTTATACCCCACCTTTCACCTGAAATGGGATTCAGTGTATCCACTGTTGAAGCAAAAAAGAACAGCCATGTGCAACTTCACCAGCAGCATCAGGTTCTGTAGACATTTCAAACTGGAGATTGCTCTGTGAAATAAGGGATCACAAGATACTCATTGCTGTTTCCTTAACTACTCCAGATGGATGAAACTGTTCTAAGAAAAGGCTGCATCAGTGTTGTGGCCTTGAAAGCTATTGATTTGATGGGTGCAAGTGGAAAATCTGGTTGTGGAATAACTATCTTTACAGTAAAAATATTTATGAGGAAGAGTGGTAATAAATGGTAGATGTAACATATAGTAGAGTGATGATAATGACTTGATATTTCCTGTTTATGTTTTTTGTATGCCAGGTTACAATTTGAACCATGCTTTTGTTTTTGTTGTATTGTTAAGCAGTGTTTATTTTTGGTAGAATTGTGCATTTATCTGATATGGGGAAAAAACAAATAACATCATTATGAAAAAATAATTAGGAAGTATTTATCAGGGGGCTGCCTAAATACTCTAAAGGTACCAAAGCACTTCTAAACTTAGAACTAAGCAGGATCAGCCCTGGAAGGCATAGGAAGACAGTGACGAATTTCCTCTGAACAAATCTTGTGAAGAAAGCCCCATTATGGGGTTGGCTTAGGTTCGCCATAAGTAAAAAATTACTTCAAAGCACACAACAGCAACAACACAAATTGATCTGCGGGCTGCCTGAATACTCTAAAGGTATCAGAACACATCTAATCTTGAAACTAAGCAGGGTCAGCCCTGGTTAATACTTGAATGGGAGACAACATATGAAAACAATGAGCTGTAGGCTATATTTCAGAGGAAGGAACTGGCAAAACCACCTCTTGAGTATTTCTTGCCTAAGAAAACCCTGTGAAATTAATGGTGTTGCCATAAGTTGACAGGTGACATGAAGGCACATACAGATTGATCTGGGGACCCGTGAAATTCCACCAGTAGTATATATATAAAGATTTATCACAGGTTCTTGGTGAATGAAGTGTTGAAAAGGCTTTCGCTATTGTCCAATAAGTATCCTAGGGAGCTATTATCCTAGGGCATGTTTAGCCAGGAGAAGAGAAAGTTCACAGGTGACATGATGGCCATGTTTAAATATTTGAAATTATATCATTTGGAAAATGGAGCAAGCCTGTTTTTTGCTGGTGCAGAAACTAGGATGTGGAGAAATGGATTCAAACTATAGGAAAAGAGATTCCATCTAAACATTAGGAAGAACTTCCTGATGGTAACAGTGAAATATGCTGCCTCAGAGACTCATTCTTTGGAGGTTTTTAAACAGAGGCTGGATGGTAATAGGTCTGGACTGGATGGCCCTTGTGGTCTCTTCCAGCTCTATGATTCAATGAATCCATTCAGCATCAAAGCTCATCTTCAACATAGACTATGGCCTTGGAAAATCACAGAGAATCTGTCAGGATTTCAATTGCATGGTCTCAACATTTTAGAGTCATGTTTGTGTATAATTGTTCAGTATGACGGTTGGGATGGTACAACGTCCTCCTTCCTCCTTATTTTTTTCCACAAATACTTGAATCAGCCTTTGAAACAGTTCTGAGTCCAGAAGTAGTTACAATCCTGAGCATTTTCATTTGCAAACAAGTTTTAGTAAATATTATGCAACATGTCCTTCCAAGGTAAGAGAAATTACTGAATTTCTCATCATTTTGTCATACTGTAGTTGTCATATTTTCAAATAGCTCAGCAATCATTGGGGTTAGTGACCCATAGTTAAATAAAAGGAGCTGTATAGTTCTTGGAATTTTACAGGTAACATGAGGGTGCTAAAATGCAGACAGTAAGACTTTAACCAAAACGAAAAGAGTTTCCTCAAAGATGAGGCTTGCTCATCCTTGCTTTGGGTTCCAACCAGTATGAAGATGCTATAGATTCTTGGGAAGAAAAAAAACACCTATGGATTTGGGTGAGGGATTCAGAGATGAGGTGTCATGAGTGAATAATTCAAATGGGTGTGGTAGATCTGTTTCACAGCCTGGCAAAAAAAAATCAAGGCTGGGCTGGGGATTTGTAGCATCTCTGATCCTTTTGTATGTGCTTAATCTGAGTCTCATAGTGCTTAGAACATGAACATAACACTTCTGCTGTGTGAGGCTATAACCTGACCAGTGCAATAGCTTTTAACAACAAGTAGCCATTCAAAATAACTTATTACTCAGCAGATAGATCAATTAAGGTCACTGTGTGTATTAGACAAGGATCAGATTAAAGTACATGGCTTATATTGATCAATTGTCCTGTACATTCACCTTCCCCACCCTCATTTCCCATGAGGCCTCTAAGTTACAGTATATCATGGGGTTCTTTGTTTTCTCTTACATGTACATCTCACCTCAAATATGTTCTAGTCTTTAAAATAAAATGAAATATAGTGAATAATATTATAAATCATTTTCAAGTGTCGGCATCTCGAGATTCTGCATTTCAACCACCAGATAGACAGAGTGTAACCAGAATTGTAGCTTTGATTTATGCATCTCTTCATGTGGGTAAGTCTAATTGCATAGTTCTATATAGTTCTGTCAAGCACCCATCACACAATCAGATGTTATGTCTGCTGTTTTATGTCGCAGGGCAGGCCACCATAACCATATGAGTGGCAGAACATTACCAAAAGAACCGTAGAAGTTGTCAGTGCTTGATAGCAACTATGCCACTCCAGTTAATGTTGGAATTTGTCTTGAGATTCTATTTGATAAAAACAGTAGACAGTCCACACCTACAGACATTTTCTTTTGTTCAGGTTATTTGTTGGGAAATGGCACACATGGCTTTCCCCATTTTATCTTTGCAAATCTGTCAAGGTAAATGAGAAAGGAAATTACCACCCAAAGTTTCCAGGCAAGCTTTGTGGTTGAGCAGGGGTTTAGAAAGGGGAGGTCTGGAGCCTGTTTGAACATTCTTTCTGCAACTGGTTGCTTGTTGAAGACTTTTGATTACCTTCCCTAGGTGACCTTAGTCTGTAGCACTACAGAACTCTCTGAAATGGTTTCTACCGTAAAGTGTCAGGTAAACAAGTTCCTTAATCAAAATTTACTTATATCTAACTCCCTGTTATCCAGTGGCTTGCAAGAAAATTACTGTCTGTCTAGTGCTGCTGATAAATATTCTCATCCTCAACAAGAAAAGGTGTCTCAGCAGATCGGCATATTCTGTTGGGAAAAAAATAATAATGTCAAGTGCTGCAAGACTTTGCATCCTTGAGTGAGAGTAAAAAAAGTCCATGACTAGAATCCTGTATGAGCTACTTAGTTAAGTATATTAAGCTACTACACTCGTCCCCCCCCCCACATTTGTGGCTTTGACTTTTGCGGATTTAATTATTCATGGATTTTATTAATAAATTCTCTCTAGGAATATCTAAGTCTCTCAGTGCAATTCTGTGGTCAACTTTAACCAAAAGTCTCACTGAAGGACCTAGAGATTCTTAGAGAGAACACTTCACTAGGCATTTGTAGCTCCTCCAGTGCAATTCTCTAGTCAATGTCTGGCAGATGTTGACCACAGAGTTGCACTGTTTTCCCACATTCACGGAGGTCATCTGCCTTTAACCCCCAGCAAATGTGGAAGGACTATCAGCTATATTATCAGCTACTAAGCTATACTATCAGCTACTAAGGTCCAAAACACATTGCAGAAATAATCCAGTTTGAGACTGTTTTAACTGCTTTGGCTCAGTGCTAGGGAATCCTGGGAACTGTAGTTTATTGTGGCACCAGAGCTCTTTGAACTGGGGCAGCGGCCTACGGCCATACCACCCTGAATACGCCCGATCTCGTCTGATCTCGGAAGCTAAGCAGGGTCGGGCCTGGTTAGTACCTGGATGGGAGACTGCCTGGGAATACCAGGTGCTGTAGGCTTTAAAAAAAAAAAAGAACTGGGGCAGCTGAAGTGGTGTCAAACTGGATTACTTCTGCAGTGTGTTGTTGACCTTAGTTAAATACAGAGACATAGCTGTGTTTGTCTAGAATATCAATATGCTAAAGGATTTTGCAGCATCGTTGAGATTGTGTGAAAGAATAGTATCATCCGAAATCCACAAAACAGTGATACTTTTATTGGGCCAACCAAAATGTACATTATACATGTTGCAAGCTTCTGAAGATCCACTGGCTGCTTCATCAGGCCCAGCCCTTAAAAATGATACAGGACAAAGAAAGAAAAACCAAAAGATTCTATTAGTTATAGCCCAGCATTTGGTCAAGATGTTGTGGTTGTTGTCCTCCATTCAGACCGAATGGAAGGGTATTCATTCAGGTGGGTGCCTCCTCCATCTGGCCATGTGGGATCCCCTTGGCCTCATGTCATCCTGTGTGGAGATGCAGGCCAGTTTCGTTTTATTGTATTTTAGTATTATATTTTAATATTTTATATGATTGGAATAGTTTTACTCTGTAACTGTTTGTAGTGCACCATGTACATGGATGGCACCATATAAATAATAATAAAAATAAAACCATGGGGCCAAATCTGGGCAGACCAGACACATATCCAATGAATCCAACCTGATCCTGGGTAAGAAAGGCCTTAATGCATGTCAAATGACCTGCCATTTGCCATGGAGTTTCTTGGAAATGCCCCGGAAAAACCTGGCTGATCTGATGGCCCCACATGCTCCTTACCTCTGTCCATCATTGCTGCTATTGAATAGACCCCTGTCATTATGTCTGAAGTGGAAATAGAGCACCTGGACATATATGTGCCCAGGCACCCCATTTCCACATCAGATGCGGCAATGGGGGTTTACTCACTAGTAGCAGCAATGATGGTGGTAATTGGCACACAGTGGTAGTGGGTCCATTGAGTGGGGATGGGCAGGTGTGAAAGCGCCAACCCATCCCTGCACCAGCCTGGGGACCAATCTGGATTGTTCCCCTGCCCAGGAAATCAAGTGCTCAGCCTGTGCTTTCCTTGCGCATCTGCTCAGCCCCTTTGGTGCACTAAAGCAAGGTAGGTCCAATTCAATTGCATCTAATGAGTTAGATTAGAGTGCACAAAGGCATGTGATAGAAATTTCTCAATCTCAAATGTGCTACTGGATTCCCTTATATCTAATTTTGAGAAAGAGTCCTTTAGTTGATATGTCCCAGAATTGTTGAAAACCATAGGTAGATCCAAAATGGGCATCAATGAGGCTGTTTAGAACGAACTTTCCCATCACATTTGCAAAGTGCTGTTTTGAATTGAAGATTTCCAGTTAGTGTACCTAATTGCAGTATGCTGTATGAGTTGTTTTTTGTGTCCTGTAAGAATGTATGTCCATGACAAGTCTATTTAACGATAATATATCCTTTTGTGATAGATTGTTTCAAATAAAATGCAAGAAGTTTCTTTGTACAAACTGAAAACTCTTGTCTCCATGCCTAGGGAACTGGAAGCTAGCCAGTCTGAGAATCCTAGCCTGAGACAGCATGGCTTTTGTTGGATGTCTGACTAGCTATCAATTGATTTTAAGATTCAGTGGTAAAGCATTTGTTGGCTGCCTCTGAACATATCTGAAAGACCCCAGTAACCAGGGATCGTGACCTCCCTGGTAAGGACACTGGAGGCCTGGGAATTACATTTCAACAGTCATGTTATTACAATGTAATGGAGGCCACGTCATGTGGTGACTCTGTCACTAGCTCCTAGTAGGCTTGAAGGAAAGGGAAGAAAACAGCAACATAGGTAACATCAACAATAACAAGAAAAACATAACAATGTTTATTTATGACATTCTTTCTTGAAAGGGCAGAACATCAAACGTATCAAATAAAAGACTTAGGTCCGAAACACACTATAGAAATAATCCAGTTTGAGACCACTTTAACTGGCCTGGCTTAATGCTAGGGTATCCTGGGAATTGTAGTTTATTTTGACACCAGAGCTTTCTGACAGAGAAGGCTAAATGTCTGACAAAACTACAGTTCCCAAGATTTCCTAGCATTGATCCAGGGCAGTTAAAGCAGTTTCAAACTGGATTATTTCTGTAATGTGTTTTGGACCAAATTCCCAACATCCCACCAGTCACTACCTGTCTCAGCAACCTTAGGTGTAACTCAGCAGCTTCATCTGGTGAATGAAAAAAGATGTCATTCAATCTCTTAAATAAGCAAATATGATCCTCTTCCAGCCAGAAGTCTAAAGGAAGACAGTTCCACAGATGTGGAACAGATCTTGAAAGTCTTGCAACTTTGACAGAGCTGTGTGCATTGGTGAAACAGATAATAAACAGACAATAAACCTTTGACTATAGATCTTAAATTACTAGATGGTACATGATGGCTCAACTTCCAGGTACTGTGGTAGATTAGAGCACAGAACCCTAAATACAAGAACCAAAGATTCAAAATGGCCTCTACCTTGAACTTGTAGTCAATGAAGAGATCTATAGGGAGAAGCATTCAGGGAAATTTAAGACAACCCAGATGACACTGTTGTGAATTAAAACCAGAGGAAAAAGAGAACAAGAAGGCAAACCCACCAGTAGGTTATTGCAATACATTAATTCATGTGTGATATAACCAAAGCTAGAAAAGCAGATGGACAGTCTCAACTGTCAAGAACCTGCTAATCCTACAGATGTTCATGAAATAAAAATTAGGTCTTGAAAATTCCCTTGTAAAGGGAAGTTGGGTTCTGCTTTGCCTCTGATATTCTTCAAAGTGCAGTGATCCAGACACCTGAATCTCATTTTGGGAGAAAGGCAGGATATAAATCAAATAAATAAATGAATATAATAATAATAATAATAATAATAATAATAATAATAATAATAATAATAAATTTTATTTCTATACCGCTATTCCTCAATGATCACAGCGGTGTACAAGATATATAAAAACAATATAAAACGACAAAAACCCCTCCAACTCCCCACATATACAATATAAAAACAGTTAAAACATCATAAAAACCCCAATACACATAGCTGACAAGAGAAAATACATATGTACATCGCTAGAAGGGGAGAAGGATCACAAAAGAGCTCATGGGGGAAAAGCCTGGCGAAAAAGGAAGGTCTTCTGAGTCCTTTTAAAAGCGTCGAGGGAGGTGGCTGTACGGAGCTCGTCGGGCAAGGTGTTCCAGAGTTGAGGGGCTGAAATGGAGAATGTCCTCCGAGTTACACTATAGCGTGTGTCTGGAATTCTTAGAAGATGTTTCCCGCCCGACCTGAGAGCGCGGGGCGGATTGCATGGGGAGAGGCGGTCCTCCAAGTACCCTGGGCCCAAGCCATTTAGGGCTTTATAGGTTATAACCAACACCTTCTATTGCGCTCGGAAGCGAATGGGCAGCCAATGAAGATCTTTCAAAACAGGTGATATATGACTGGCCCTGGGACATCCAGTGACCAGTCTGGCTGCCATATTCTGCACTAATTGAAGCTTCCAAGTTTGGTACAAGGGGCGCCCCATGTAAAGCGAGTTACAGAAATCCAACCAAGAGGTTACCAGTGCGTGTACCACGGTTTCAAGGTACCCCCGGCCCAGGAAGGGTCGCAGCTGGCGTATCAGCCGAAGCTGATAGCAGGTGCTCCTGACCGTCGCATCCACCTGAGATGTAAAGTGGAGCGACGAGTCCAGAAGCACCCCCAGACTGTGAACAGAGTCCTTCACGGGGAGCGTGACCCCATTCAGGACAGGTGGAAAAATTTCCTTCCCCGGGCCAGGAGAGCCTATCACCAGTACTTCCGTTTTCTCTGGATTCAAACTGAGTCTGTTTTCCCTCATCCAGCCCATTACAGACTCCAGACAGGCATTTAGAGGAGAGATGCCATCCCTAGTCACTGCATCAGTCGGAGACACAGAGAAACATATTTGGGTGTCATCAGCGTACTGATAACACCGCGCCCCATGTCTCCGGATGATCTCTCCCAGCGGCTTCATGTAAATGTTGAACAGCATGGGGGACAAGATTGCTCCCTGAGGGACCCCAGATGTAAGGGCCCTCTTATCGGAGCGACAGTCCCCCAGCTTCACCATCTGGAATCTACCCGAGAGGTAGAAACGGAACCACTGCAAAGCAGTGCCCCCGATACCCAACTCCCTCAGGCGATCCAGAAGGATACCATGGTCGATGGTATCGAAGGCCGCTGAGATGTCCAAAAGCACTAACAGGGACACGCTCCCCCTGTCCATGCCCAGACGGAGATCATCGACTAAGGTGACCATGGCAGTCTCAACTCCATAGCCCGCTCAGAAGCCAGTTTGAAATGGGTCCAGAAAATCCGTTTCATCCAAGATCCTCTGCAGCTGCAAGGCAACCGCCCTCTCGATCACCTTCCCTAAAAATGGTAACAGCGAGACAGGCTGATAATTATTCCGAATTAGGGGGTCAAGAGAGGGCTTTTTTAACAAAGGTTTTACAATGGCCGTCTTCAGAATAGATGGGAACTGCCCTTCCCTGAAAGATGAATTAATAATGTGGTGTAACATTTCTGTAACAACCGCTCCCCCTTGAGCTGTCAGCCATGAAGGACAGGGATCGAGAGAGCACATCATCTTCCTAACGCTGCAGAGGATCCTGTCCACATCCTCGGTACTTACAGACTCAAAGTGATCCAGTTTAAGAGAGTCCACGGAAGTTCTGGATGCCTCTACTCTAGATTCTGAATTAATACTGGCGTCGAGATCAGCCCTTATCCGAGAGATTTTATCCATGAAGAAGCTATTAAACTCATCACAGCAGGCCTTAGATGGTTCCAAAATAGGGTTCAGGGTGGGGGGCAGTTGGGTGAGCTCCCTCACTACCCTGAACAGCTCCGCCAGACGCGACTCCGCGGACGCAATACGTGCAGCATAGAACAAATTCTTTGCTGCACTTATTGCCACTCCATAGGCCTTCAAAAGAGAGTCCAGGAGTGTCTTGTCGGCTAAGTGCTGATGTCTTCGCCAGTTGCGCTCTAGTTGTTGCGCAGCCCACTTCCTTACCCTGAGATCTTCCGTGTACCAGGGCTTTTTGTTGGAAGCAGGCCAGAAAGGACGCTTGGGAGCGATGCTGTGTATAGCCCTGGAGAGACCTGTATCCCAGGTGTTAGTCAGGGCGTCAAAAGAATCGCCATCAGTTCCAACCATATACCCCTCTAGGGCTTCTTGGAACCTTTTGGGTTCCATCAGCCTTCGAGGGTGGACCATCCTAATAGGTCCGCCACCCCCGGGGGGGATCCGGGTAGAAGCCTTGATACTAGCCTCGACCAGAAAATGGTCCGTCCATGACAAGGCGGAGATATTGGTAACCTCCACCTACGGAGTTTCCATATCCGAACAGAAGAGGACATCGAGTGCATTACCAGCCGAATACGTGGGCCCTGAGACTAGTTGGGACAGGCCCATGGCTGTCATGGTAGCCATGAACTCCCGAACTGCACCCGTTGGACCATGGCTGGCCTCGAAGGGGATGTTGAGGTCCCCCAGAACAAGAAGCCTGGGGGACTCCAACACCAGCTCCGAGACCAGTTGTGTCAGCTTGGCTAGGGAGTCTGTTAGTGCATGGGGTGGCCTGTAGACCAATAGAATCCCTAGACTGTCCCTGGCCTTCAGGGTCAGGTAAATACACTTGATATATGCAGTCTGTCGGACATGGTTCCTGGTCAAGGAAAGGGTGTTCTTATGGATCAAGGTAATTCCTCCCCTCCCGCCCACCTAACCTGGTCTGGTCCTTAACTGAGTACACAGCAGGAAGGGCCTGTGCCCACACAGCTTCACTCTCAGGCCCAAGACAGGTCTCAGTAATGCAAGCCAGGTCACAACTATTATCTTCTATAAGATCGTATATGATGTGGATCTTATTCCTTATGGACCTGGCATTGCACAGGAGCAGAGACAGGGTTTGTGGTACAGTTGGACTGACCCTCAGATCTCTTTGGTTAGGAGGGTGGATGAAAGGAGAGATAGATATTACGCATCGATCTCGCCTTCCCTTCCGATAAGTCTCCACTCTCCTACCGCTATATCTCCCCCTGCCCCACACTACTCCAATAGAAGCTCCGCTTAACTCAGCCACACCTCCCGTCCCCTCGCCAAGCAAAGCACACCCCATGTCCATACAATCCCTCCTGGCAGTGCAACAACAACTCTCTCTCTCCTCCTAAACGAGGAGGGCACTTTCCCTAACAAACTACTGACAGTGCTGCTGACCTCTAGAAGATGGCAAACCGAGGCAACAGTCCTGCTCTGCGCCCAAATGCGCTCCTCCCAATGGCAGGGGAGAGTCACTGGCATCCTCTTCGGGGGGGGGGACTTTTGAGGAGGCCGCTCTCACCAGCCTCCCTCCCCTTAAAGCAATGCCACACAAGCGGCAAGGCAAACAGTCCACCTTGGCCCGCTCTTCCCGGTGGCAGGGGAGAGTCGTTGGCATCCTCTTCGGGGGAGGCTTTTGAGGAGGCTGCTCTCACCGGCCTCCCTCCCCTTAAAGCAACGCTGCACAAGCGGCAAGGCAAACAGTCCACCTTGGCCCGCTCCTCCCGGTGGCAGGGGAGAATCGCTGGCGTCCTCTTCGGGGGAGGCTTTTGAGGAAGCCGCTCTCACCGGCCTCCCTCCCCTTAAAGCAACGCCGCACAAGCGGCAAGGCAAACAGTCCACCTTGGCCCGCTCCTCCTGGTGGCAGGGGAGATTAATAATTAATTAATAATTAATTTTCCCCTTTGTTTTCCCCCTACAAAACAATTTCATTTCATTCAAGGAGCCCTGGTGGCGCAGTGGTTAAATGCCTGTACTGCAGCCATTCACTCGAAACCAGAAGGTTGCGAGTTCAAGACCAGCAAAAGGGCCCAAGCTCAACTCAGGCTTGCATCCTTCCGAGGTCACTAAAATGAATACCCAGACTGTTGAGGGCAAATTAGCTTACTTGCTGTTCACCGCTATGATCTTTGGAATAGCGGTATATAAATAAAACATATTATTATTATTATTATTATTATTATTATTATTATTATTATTATTATTATTATTATTTTCCAAATAGATCTGGACTACATTTGGGACATGTGTTTCTTGTCATTACTCATCTCTAATTTTCCTCAAAGACTGTCAAATGAGTGCACAACAAATTGCCATGAGACCCTATAACTGTTGCCCAGATTATTGGGAGTCTCTAAAGAAGCTAATAGTCAGATCTTAGCCATGTTTACTTAGATGTAAGTCCCACTTGTGTTCAGGTAGGATGTGCTTCAGAATAAATATGCATAGATTTTTGTGCTGTAAAGTGTTGAGATGATTAAGAAACAGTGTTCTGTGCTGTAGAGCTTTGGTCCCCATCTTAGGCTAAACCAGTTTAATTTGAACAAAGGCTTTAAGATATGTGGTTACTCTTCCTGAACTGTTGAAAAAGGTATTGAAAAGTTATTGCAGTCGTATAGCATACATTCCCTATTCTGTCATTTCCAATAACAAACATGTCCCGTGATCCTTATGTCTCCTTAGCTGGTGCACTCAGCCATCAGATTTCTTCCCCTGCAAATAACAGAGGCCAGCTGAATGTCAGTATTCTATAATAAGATTACTAAGAGGAAAGGGGGAAGTAATAAGGGACATTAAAATGTATAAAAAGTTAGCAATCCAACAGGAAAAAAAGAGATTACTCTACCCTACTCTGGCATTTCCCATCCAACGGATCTCTCACCTCCTTATAAATATTAGCTAATTAAGCCAAACATCATCCTGTGAAGAAGGTAAAGGTTAATAATCACTTCATTTTCCATTCTCCGTCGTAGAATATAATAACATTTCAGGCAGCAGACAACAATGCTGTGGGAGAACAAATGTATTCCAATGAAATAAAAGGGTGACACTTTGGAGGAGAATATATTTTGAAAAAGTGAAACATTAGATTGCACACTGAGGCTCCAGTCTTTGGTTGGAATATCCATTCTAATCAGTAGAATGTGCATCCCAGTAAATGTGATTAGATTGTTGGGAACCAGTATTGATTCTTTTGATTCTTGCCCCTCCCCCCAATCCAGTACTGAAAAAGATTATGGATTGTGGGATCTAGACCTTAAAGAGAAGATGGGAATGGACCAAACATTCTGTACCACTTCAGGATGCAGTGACAACATTGCTTAGTTAAATCTTTGTGTGATATTTGTGACACACATATGCACACGCTTTTGTGGGAATATGCTACTTGAAGGAGTGTGTTTCCCTATATGCATCTGGGAAAGAAAGGAGATTCAATGGAAGGACCTTCCTCCATGTCCCACTAGGAGCTCATCCCCGGTTAGGGATGGAAATAATATTTGAAAACATTAAAAAAAAAAAAAGCTTGGTAGGATCTCAACAGATTCTGGATGACTCTATTGGTTTTTTGGATGGGAATGTCTCCATTTTGTGGGTTCCTTGAATGAAGAGTAATGGTTGTTGCTTTTTGAAGGCGACATCGTTGGAATTATGAAGGGGAAAAAGCTTTACAATCTTAGCTAGTGTTCATTTATCTTTATCTCTGTCGAATTCTCCATGCCCTCTATTTATTGGGTTAATACATACATTTATTTTTCTTGGGGGGAGGAATCATTTTTTTCCAAGACAGCCACAAATTGAGCTTAGTTATGCTAAGATGTTGTTGTTGAAGTCTTAAATTTCACTAATTATCCCCCAAGGGCACCTCAGTTGTCTAGAAGCTCACACCAGCTTGTTGTCACCCTTTTTATAATTTTTCATTTGCTAACCACATACAGCTCTGCTAATTGGGCAGGCCTCTTCCATCAGCCAACTTGTATAAAAATAAAAGACACTTTCATGGGTGAAGTTTTCCTGCTGAGAAATGCACTTTTCTTCCAACTTCTGTTGTGATTGCCTCTCCTTCTTTCTTTTTTGCACACAAAAAAAGCTCTAATGAAAATGGCTGATTCTTATGACAAACATTGCTGGAATGAGAAATGAGAAGAAAAATAGGTTCAAATTAAATTTGGTATATATATTTTCAGTAGTTGGCCTTTGAATTTGAACATCTGCAATTCCTGATCTGAAAATATACAACAACCCAACTCATGTGCTAAAAGTGAAGTGAGGTTCACAGGCACTACCTGAACATTGTCCAGATGGGAGACTGTCTAAAACCCAAGTCATAGAATCTTAGGTCTGGAAGGAACCGCAAGAGCCATCTAATCCACCATCTCACAATGTAGGAATAAACCATTACGGCACACCTGAAAGATGCCAACCCAACCTCTTTTATTCCAAGCTCTTTGGGAAGAATTAACAAATAAAATGCAGATGTTGGTTTGAATAGTTGGCATGCTAGACTGTGTTCTTGGTTCAAGATTTAATCATTTCTGTCTTGGATCTCCTGGGCAGCCTAAAGGCAGGACTGCTACTCCTTTCCCCTATTATATGTAGTAATAAAGTGAACTTTATTTCTAAAAAGCTATAAGCTGTTGCAGGTTCATATACATTAAATAGAAATCAAATGGCAGAATAATTTTAAAATTTGGCACCAAATACAAATACAATCCAGAAATGATAAAAAATTGCCAAAAATGTAACAAAACCTAAGATGTTGTTCTGACAAACTAGCACAATAAAATTCTTTGCTAATAAAACTAATGATTTTGATATCTAGCTCTTAATTGCAGCCAGAGAAAAATTTTCCATCTCAATACTATGGACATTATTGCCTGCTAACAGCATACAAACTTGCTCAAGAGGTGAACAATTTGCAAGGGAATAGAAAATATATATGTAGAATATATTATATGTAGTAATGAAATGTGTGACATGACATACATCAAAGGATTTCCCTAATCTGTATCATTGGCACTTTCGCGACAATGATGTAGAAGGTTGGTGAGTAAAACATGCCTTCACTTATTTTGTTAGTACATGTAAACAAAGGATCAGAGAGACTGGAAACCTATAATTTGTTTATAGAGAGACATTGCATTTTTTCCTTCTTCACAGTTTGGAACATGGTCACTAGAGATTTCAATAGAGTGGTAACTTGGATTTATCCTGCCCTTCTCCCAAAGCTGGGCTTCAGGGTGGCTTACAACATTAATAAACACTATACAGTTAAAAACATACAGAAATATTATATTAAAATAGAATTTAATAGCTACGATAATTAAAACAATTTTAATTATTTCATTTAAGAACACTACATGGTCTCTTATGAAAAAAATGTTTTAAAAATCACTACAGCAAAATCATTTGATAGATCCATGGAGATACTATAACATAATTCACCCCCTCCCCCCAAAAATACATTATATGTTATGAGCACATATACAATGTTATCAGGTGAAATGATGGCCCAGAGTAAGGTAGTGATGGCTATTAGTGCAGCAAAGAGAATTGCTGGGAATATGGAAGCAATGGAGCTTGTCAGAGAAGTTCGATCGAGTTCATTTGAAGTTGAGGAATATCTCCATAAGGAACCTTCCCTTTGTGAATCGAGAATTTATGTGGTTATGTGAGCCTAGTAGGTCCTGCTTTGAGGAAGAGGATTGCTAATTGTGACAAACTACATGGCTATGCATGTTACAAAACTGCTTTTGAAACCCGGGGAAGGTGCTAAGGTATTTCAGTTGTGGAGACAAGTTTTTCAGAGATAGTCCAAAAATGCTTCTGGGGTAGCACAACTGTTTGTCATCTTAGCTTAAGTGCCTGTAACTTCCTGGAAACAAGGACTGGAAGTTATCCACAAAGCAATATTTCACAGTGTTTCACCTTGAAATGAAATGTTTCTATGGTGCTTAGTTGATGCTTTCATAAATATGCATAATTTTCCATAATCCCGCACATGAACTCTTGTGTCATATTTATAAGGCTTCATCCTACAGTTTGATCTTTTGCACAGAAAAGCAGTTGCTAATTGCATGAATGGCCTTGCGTCTAGATTTATCTTCAGCGTATTTGATAGAGGGTCATGTATTCAGTTTTAATAAGCTAGATTTTGACATGTTTCTATTAAATCTGACCAAGTTATTAAAAACCATCATTTGAATAATATTTTCCCACCCACCCTTGTAAAGAGTACAATGTATTATGGACTCGGTACCTTGTAAGGTAACTGGAAATAAGCATCTCCAGGTAATGAATTGTTTAGCTTCCCCTTGTATAACTTCACAGTGAGAGTTCATTGCTCCAGTAGTTTGACTGCTATCAGCCTGAACATACCTGTTTTTGTCAGAAGCTAAATAGAGTCATGCCCAGTTGGTACCTGCTTGGTAATGCCAGGGATTGAGGAAATAGTTTTGCTTCAAATTCTGGGGAGCTGTGGAGTTGACAGTACTGTGCCACTTGGACCAGTGCTCTAACTCAGTAGTTTCTTGTGTTCCTTTGTAGGGCTTTCCTTATTGAATCCTTGGAAGTATGGTTCAAAATAGGGTGCTAAGACATCTTTGCTGGATTTCTCTGCATAACTCCATTCCCTAGAATTCTGAAGCAAGTGAAAATGATCATTTTAAAATGTTATATAGCAAATGCCCTTAGTTTCACATTCTGCAGGTAAACTGAAAGCTTGCTAATGCTTTACTAGACAGTCTAAGCCAACAAACCTTCTAAGTATTAAATCTAGCACTGCTTCCTCATTCAATGCCAGAGGGACCTAAATAAGACTTAACACTCTTTATACCATTTAATAAATCTAATCTGCAAAACAGGTCATGTTAAAAACTTTTTCTTCTAATTACAGTAAGATTTTTATTGAATGCACATTATACCTATAGATCATAATACTTATTTTAAAAAAGGACTATTAAGATTTTACAGTTCAAGAATTTACAGGCAATGGGGAACAGTGGAAGCCTGATGTTATTTTCTGAGAATCATATCTGCATTAGGAAGATAAAGGACAATTTAGGAAGATTACAAAAGCCATGATTTAGAGTACAACATAAAAATCTGCTGAGAACTAATTCGCAATGCCAGCTGCTGCTAAGCTTCTTAATCTTTATCTAGTTCAATTAAAATCTGAATGTTTGGGATTTCATTAACAACTAGGGACTTGGAAATTACATGCACTCTTACACTATAGTCAACTGCTGTAGTCAACTCCTTATGCCACATTCTTGGGAAGGTTTCCCCCTAACGTCTTCAGGTAGACTTGAGATATAATTAAAACTTAAGTATTTAAAGGATAATGCAGTAGTCAAAGAGGATTAACATAATTTTGCTGTTGGATCCAGTTGACCAGAAGGAAAGAGATGGGGTTGGGAGGAAGCTTTTGCAGTAGAAAAAAAAAAATCAAGATCAAAATAATGACAGCACATTCTGATGTTTGGATATATCTGTGCTAAAGACTTGAACTGCTTTACTCATCATTTTCTTGCAGCAGGTACTTTTGGGAACAGTAGTTTTGTGAGCAGGGGATCTTAAACAGAAAATTTTCTTAATCCTTGTCAAATTATGATTGATGGGTAGGATGGGAATTTCATTTCCACCCATCCACTCTTTGAAAGACTTTGATAGCATTAGCACATTCTTTTTCATATTTGGGAGAGAAAGAATGTGAGATTTAAATGTCTGATGTGGAAGAAAGCAAAATTGCCAGATTCATCCATCCAGGCCCAAGGATTACCTCTTAGAAATTTGGATGTGAGTTCCTATAATCTGAACTGTGTTCATTTTGCTGTTTTAGGGTTGTTGCCATTTTCTTCTGAGAGATCTCTGATTCTTAATACTCATGCAACAGGCAGTTTCAATGCAGGAAACAGAACACTGATGGTATTGTAGTGGTGGTGGTGATGATAACCACAACAATAATTAACCGTAGCTGTTATTATTGAATTTAGGGAATGCAGATGCAGTGTTATATTCATAGCATTCAAAAAATATATCAAAATTCACCAACATCTTCATAAATTTAAATGGAAATAACATGAGGATAGGGAACTCAAATGTAGGCAGGTGAGGAATCTGACAGATCCCCCCCCCTCCTATTCCTGGCATCTTTTTCATTATCATTTTGCCCCGAAGTGGTGTAAAATATAGACAACATGCATATAATCTTGGGGAGCAGTAATCTTGCCTGCAGGACTAGCCTGCATTTTCTTTGCAAAACTGTTTTAACACCTACTGCTCACTTTCCATACAAATGCTCATTAATTATGCATTTTAAAGAATCTGCAAGCAGGCCCTTCTAAAATTAAACTTACCAAAGGGATGCACAAGCATTTAATCATTTAAAGTGTGCATGTGAAAATCATTAATTTCCATTAATTCTTCTAGGTTAATTCTAAACCATTTTTCTCTCAGAAGTAGTCAAGACCTTGTGGGTTCTTTTTCTCTATGTGACAGATTACTTGCATTTATTGGTATTCCAGGAATAAACAATACATTTCTTTTCTTAATGTGTCAGAGACCCCTGAGATGCTACATCCCAATTCCACATTTTACAATACTTATTTTGCCTAATCTGTGAATGTCCCAATGGAGGAAATTTAATTACCTCAATAAGTGGAGAATCTGGGATCTCTAGATGATCCTGGCCTCCAGTCCCCATAAACTCCAGCAAACAAAGGGATTTGGGTGGTGGCAAGTGTAGTCAAACAGCGTATCATTGGCCACAGACTTTAGACCACTACCTCATTACTTATTCACAAGTGTTAGAATCACAGAATCATAGAGCTGGAAGATGTCTCAAGGGCCATCCAGTTCAACTCCTTGCCATGCAGGTATTCACAATCAAAGCATCTCTGACAGATGCCCATCCAGCCTCTGCTTTAAAACCTCCAAAGAAGGACACTCTACCACACTCCAGGGCAGTATATTTCAATGCTACACAGCTCTTACTGTCAGGAAGTTCCTCCTAACTTTGAGGTGGAATATCTTTTCCTGTAGCTTGCATCCATTGTTCCGGATCCTATTCTCTGGAGCAACAGAAAACAAGCTTGTTCCATCCTTTCAAATATTTAAACAGGACTGTCATATCACCTCTTAACCATCTTTTTTTCCAGGCTAAACATCCCCAGCTCCCTAAGTCTCTCCTCATAAGGCATTGTTTCCAGACACTTCACCATTTTAGTCGCATTCCTTTGGACACGCTCCAGTTTCTCAACATCCTTTTTGAATTGTGGTGCCCAGAATTGGACACAGTTTTCTAGGTGAGGACAGACCAAAGCAGAATTGAGTGGTACTATTACTTACCTTGATCTACTTCTATTGATGCAGGCTGGAATTGCATTGGCCTTTTTAGCTGCTGCATCTCACTGTTGACTTAAGTTCAGCTGGTGATCTACTAGGATTCCCAGATCCCTTTCACATGTACTGTTGTTAAGCCAGGTGTCCCCCATCCTATATCTATGCATTTCATTTTTCTGCCCTTATTGCAGTACTTTACATGTCTCTGTGTCAATATTCATTTTGTTAGCTTTGGCCCAGTTTTCTAATATATTAAGGCCATTTTGAATTTTGATCCTGTCCTTTGGAGTATTTGCTACTCCTCCTAATTTGGTGTCATCTGTAAATTTGATAAGCATGCCCCCTATTCTTTCATCCAAGTCGATAAAGATGTTGAATATAATTGTTGTTGTGATAGAATCTTCTGCAGTCATTCTAGGCTGATATAGGAAATCAGTTTCGTATAGCTGCTTTTACGATCAATGGGAGCAGAATGACAACTTCCTATATGGGTTAACAGAACCTTTAATTAATAATCACTCATTCAATATCTCATGGCAGACAACAATTCTGTCTATAGAGAGTTGTGTCATGTGAAGACACCCTTTCCCATCAAGGACAGAAATAGTTGTAAATATTCTGTTATTGTTGTGTGACTTCAAGTCGTTTCTGACTTACGATGACCATAAGGTGAACCTATCAGGTGAGCCTATCACAGGGTTTTCTGGGGTTGAGAATGCGTGATTTACCCAAGGTAATCCAATGGGTTTCCATGGTCATGCATGGAATTGAACCCAGATCTCCAGAGTTATAATACCACAACCACAACACCACTCAAACTGCAACACCACACTGGCTCTATACATCCTAATTTTTCAGCTGCAATTGCACTCTTATTTTAAACAAACAGGATCTATGAGAAGGCTTTATCTTTTCATAGAAGAGAAACAAATTTACATTGCTGCCCAGATTAAACTTTTGCCACAAGACTAACATTTCTTCCTGTTGTTAACAGAATTCATTAGTTGTTACTTTTGTTTGGAAAAAATGTGTCTGAATTGAAATTAATATTAATAAAACCATCAATTTATAGAAAGAGTCCTCTACTAGCTGATATATACCTGGGTTGTTGGGAACTGTAGATAGTACTGATGATCCAAAATGGATCTGTAGATAATAATAATAATTAATAATAATTTGTTTTATGTATATACTGCTATTCCAAAGATCAGAGCGGTGAACAGCAAGTAAGCTAATTAGCAAGTAAGCTAATTTGCCCCCAACAGTCTGGGTACTCATTTTAGCGACCTCGGAAGGATGCAAGCCTGAGTCAAGCTTGGGCCCTTTTGCTGGTCTTGAACTCGGAACCTTGTGGTTTTGAGTGAATGGCTGCAGTACAGGCATTTAACCACTGCGCCACCAGTGGTTGCGCATATTGATGTTGCTTATTCAAAGAGTGAGTATGATGGAACTATTCCATCATGCTTGCAATGTGCTGTTTGAAACTGAAGGTTTCCATCTGGTTAATGTGTCTAATTTCAGTATGAGCTGGCATGTGTGATAAGTGTGGAATAAACTACTTGTCACAAGGTGCTGAATCCTTCTTTGTTGGAGGTTTTGAAACCAAGTTTGAGTGGCTTTCTGTCAGGCATCTTTTAGTTGTGGATTTCCTGCAATGTAGCAGGTTGAACTAGATAACCCCTGAAATCTCTTCTGACTCTACAGCTCTATGGGGTCTGTGATCAGGAAACAAACTGTTGTTTTTAAAGGCTTTGGAATACTTTTAAAGAACTATAAATTGCAGATGGTAAGCCCCTTTATGAGGAATTCCTTCAACAGAGGCAGAAGGGCGAATGTTTTCTTTTCTCCTGCCACTAGAAGATGGAAATAAATCCAATGAAAGGTGCTGATATATCACAAATGGTTACTGCAAATGTATCATTTGGGAGAAATGTGGAGGTTTTGAACCACAGAGCTATAAATACATATCTTTGCAGTGGTCATCAGATAGGAAAATCTATGCCAGGCAATAGACCCTGGAGGAGTAATACAAACACCACTTGTCTGTAATTATTCTCGAACTACATAAATCTTTCATTAATAGCATTCGTTGCATCTTTTAATGCCTCACAGGACTTATTTTTATGTCTTCCAAAAATTAATTTTTATTTAATGGAAATTGTACCAGATGTTGTTGTTGGGTATTTTTCCCTTTCTCATTTGTAGATTTTACCTAAATTTCTTTATTTAGTGCTAGTGCCTACAGTGAGCATTTTGTGTAAATTGTGCCAAGGGTACCCAGAATGTATAATGATGCCATATACCCATTTGACTTTATCTTATTTTGTGTGTGTGTGTGTGTGTGTTAGAGAGAGAGAGAGAGAGAGAGAGAGAGAGTGAAGTAGTTCTTCCCTCATGTATATCACTGTGAAGAAATGTTATTGGCATCTCAGGGTTAAAATTATAAGCAGCAAGGGATATGGGGGCTGTAATTGCACCGTAACTATTCCAGTTTTATTGAATTGTAACGTAAACAGTCATGTAAAACCTGTGTAAGTTGCTGATGCATAAGTGAAAGCTGCCCAAGGGCTGCATTAACCTACACGCAGTGTCCTTGTGAATTGTCTGTCTATAGTGTTTACCATATTTAGGAATTTGGTGCATATTTAATACTTCTCTTTCCTATCATTCTTCTTCCATTTTTTTTTAAATATTGTATTTTACTTGCTGTTTATAAAATAAACCATGAGTAAAATTATTTAAAAATTAAATGGTGGCTTAAACTCAAGGAGTATTTTTTTTTCATAAACTCCTTCCCATCACAATTAAAAAAAAAACACATGAATTTGAGGGTCCTCCAGAAGATGTAATGTTTTGATGAAAATAGATCAGAGTTGAAAAACACATTGTTTGAGTTAATAAAGTCTGAGTCGAACTAGTGCTCAGATTTGTTGGCAGATTCATGGGAGGACTGATGCGATAAACTTTTAACACATTCATCTGTCTCCCTGCTCCCAGATAAATGTATTTTTAATTTATTCATTTAATTTATATCCAGCTTTTCTCTCAATATGGGACACAGGATGCTCACTATTTGTAGGTTGTACATGTGGGTATTAACCAGGTAAATAATACATGGTCACATAACAAAAAAAATAAGTGATGGATCTGAGGAAGTAGATGAAGGCTACATCTCCACTGCAGAAATAATCCAGTTTGACACCACTTTAACTGCCATGATTCAATGCTATGGTATTCTGGGAACTGTAGTTTTGTGAAACATTTAGCCTTCTCTGTCATTGCTTTGGTGCCCCAACAAACTACAACTCTCAGAATTCCATAGCATTGACCCATGGCATTAAAGTGGTGTCAAACTGGATTATTTCTGCAGTGCGAATGCAACCCACCTATGAAAGTTTATACTATAATTTTTTTTCCAGTTAGTCTCAAAGGTGCTGCAAGATCCTTTTGCATACTGATATTCCAGACTAACATGGCTAGGTCTCTGTACCGTTCCTTTCATGAATATTGTTCTAGCAGAATGAGAGATCATTTTTGAAGCAGATGTATGAATAGTTATTTTGTTGATAATCAATATGTTAATTTTTTTTATCATGCCCAATTTCCAGTTTGTCAGCAAAGTCAATTATAGCAACAACAGCAAGGAAAGCAGTCTGAAAAGCTGATAGGCTCATGGGAAGGGGAGAGTAAGCGTTTGGAGTTGGTATCAACAGATTTTGTATATTTCTGAAGTTTCCAGAGTACAGGATTACCAGACACAAAATGCCATGACAGTCATCTAAGCAGAGAGTATGCTTGCCATATGGGTTTCAATAGCCATATGATCATTTGCATCTGGTAATGCACAGTATGTAGCTAATTCACGTATATAAAGCAAAAATAAGTCTTCTATCCAGCGGTGCATTATTGGAATGTGTTTACTTCCCAGTGTTGCATAACTATACATTGCTGACCGACAGGCCATGACTATTGTATTTCATTGTTCTATTTCCTTGTTCTGTTTCACTGAACTATCAGGAGAGGTTCTATGGGATCAGGAGGCATTCTATTTTGTTGATGAAGTTTAGATCTCTTTCCAGGACCAATTTGAAATGTATGATAATCTCTGTCCAAAATAGTAAGGAGGGAAAAAACCGCATACAAACCACAAATTTGAAGATGCTAAGATCAGAAGTATTTTGTCTTCACGTACCAGATACAGAGAGGAAAAGAATTTCAAGTCTCATATTCAGAGGATGATCTAGTATCTCAAAACTCCTGTCACCCAGAATGAAGCCTTTTTTTTCCATTCAGGAACCAACCATTAAATTGGTTACTTTGTGATTGTTTGTCACTCCTTAAAGAAAGCAGTTTGACTTATTTTTGAAAAGATTTAACAAATATTGGCTGTCTCAATTCATTGATTCTTTAAGAAAGAGAGAAAAAGAGCGAACAAATGCATGAGCCTCCTGGAAGCCTAGTGCTGATCCTGTCTGATATAAATCTCTTTGCTAAACAAATATTTGGAGAGCAAAATGGGGAAAAGCTCTTCATATGTTCTAGGCCTATTGACAGCGAAATGAGATGCATGACTGGCAAAACAGAAGCTGGCTCCTCAAGAAAATGCCGCTTATGCATATTTTATTTGTTGTGTGTCAACTATTTTTGATAGCCATGAGATGCCACCAGATGACATTATCCATTTCTAATGCATATTTGGCATGGAAGCATCTACCAGATGGATGAAATGATGCAATGCTATGGAACCTCCTTAGTTTTCTCACGCTTCAGGATGCAAAGCTGTTAGAAATGAAATAATCACACTTCAGAGCTTCTATGCAAAGAAGGTAATGGTTTGACTGGAGATGAATACTGAAGAAATGGAGTGAGAAGGCTAGGAAACTTGAAGGATGAGATACTGAGATAGGATAGTTGAAGAGAAAGGGTTGTGTAAGAGACATCTGAGAATACTAGTTGCAATAAATAGTTGAGAGGCATGGGAGAGTATGAGACAAAGAAGACAAGGGGTGCATTTACACTGTGGATATAATGAAGTTTGACACCACTGTAAATGGTATAGTAGCATCCTATGGGATTCTTGGATTTGTGATTTTACAAGGTATTTAGCCTTTTCCTAGCATTATTTTTTCCCCCAATGAGTCGTGCCTTCTCAGGATGTGTCCAAAATACAATAGCCTCAGTTTTGTCATCTTGGCTTCCAGAGAGATTTCTGGCTTGGTCTGTGCCATTTGTTTGTCTTTTTGGCTTTCCATGAAATCCTCAGAACTCTTCTCCAGCACCACATTTCAAATGAATTCATTTCCTTCCTATCTTGCTTCTTAACTGTCCAGCTCTCACAGCCATATATGGTAATAGGAAATACAGTGGCTAGTATGATTCGAACCTTTGTGCTCAGTTGCATATCTTTACATTTTAGGATCTTTCCTAGTTCTTTCAGAGCCACACTCCCTATTCTTAATCATCTTACAAAACTACCAATCCCAGGATTCTGTAGGATGGACCAATGGCAGTTAAAGTTGTGTCAAAATGCAATATTTCTACAGTGTAAATGTATTCAAGGAAATAGAGGTTTAGCAGGTTCAGATTTGCAGCTTGAGTGTTCCTTAGTCTTCTTTCTTCCACCAGAATTTGCTGCTATCCTCACCATCATTGCAAACTGAAACTAGAGTTTTTTTTTGGACTCCATCTCCGTCCCCATGTTGGCTAAGGCCACATGTTGGCTATGGTTGTAGGAGTTATCCAAAAAGTGACTTTTGCAAACTCTGACTGCAGACATATAACCTGGAAATCCATAAGATAAGTAAGATTTGGATACTACACTAAGCATACATACTGATGCAAGTTAAGCAGGCTGTTCTTTGAGTGCAGGCTTCTGTGCTGATTAGAGTGACATTCCCTTCTTTTCTCATCATTCTATCAAACTGAGCCATGAAATCAAATCCATTGCGGTTATCAGTAAGTATCCAGTTGCAGCCATTAGGTTTTGAAATTTGATTGGAGTGATGTTTTGATAGCAGGCTTTAGTGATGTGGCCCATCAACTATTTTTAGTAGCACATTACAATTCTTTTTTAAAAAAACGAACCTTGGAAGTACTCATCCCTTCTTCAATGTCAAGGAAATGAACTTCAGTTGAAGCTATAGCGCAGTGACTGGCTACCTGCCTGAACTCCCCCCTTCTCATTTGAGTTGGTGGCCTAAGCAGGGTCAGATCTGGTTAGTACTTGGGTGAGAGTCTTCTAGGGAACTCCAGAGAGAGGTGGGAAAGCATTATCTTTGAAACCTTGGAAATCCATTGCTGTCAGTCAATACTGCCTAGATGAATCAACAGCCTGACTCGATATAGGACATCTTCATATGTTCCTCAGTCTGTTTCTTTGCTTTGCTTATTTTCTCATAATAACAACAATTCTGAGCATAAGCTATAAAACATGATGCCATGACCTCCTTTTCTAGCATTTGAATGACACCACTGATATTAAGTCCTTCCCAGAGAGCAAATAGCCCTGCTTTGCTTAGGGGAAAAAAGAGTCCAGTTGATGCCCGTGTGAATTAAACTGGGCAGAACATCCCTTAAGGGAATAGAAGGCAGCAAGACCTTCATCAGGACCATTCATCCTTATCCATTATTTTTCCTTTTAAAATATTCTAAATGTTGAAGTTCTTTCCTTCTCAGGGAGGGGTTGAGGAAGGCGCTAGCTTTCAATTTAGTGTAAATACGAAGTGAAGTAGTATACAGAAGATGTCCTTTCTGCTTTAGGAAAAGATATTTTTAGAATTGATTACTGACATTATCTGGGTTGTCCCCCAAGTAACTCCTTGTGAAGGCTTAGAAAAATGTCTTGTTTACTAAGGAGATGGAAAGCAATGCGAGCCAGTATAATTAACAAAGTTTTAGAACTGGTCATAATCATCAGGCACTGGGAGAAAGAACACATTCGATTTGTCATCGTAAATCACAGCTATGATGACAAAATAAATTCATTGTTTCAAGGAGGACTGAATAAATCTTTTGGCTGCAGGGGGAAAAAGGATAAACTTATCAATGTCTCTGTGATTAGGGTTTCTCTTTTGGTAAGATTACCCTTTTTCATCTAATATGTGCCATGTCGTATGAGAAAATGAATCACACAGCTTGCTGTGGGGAGAGCAAGATGTCTTTTGGCTATGATAATTAAATAGGGAAGAAATCCTCTTGACTGATGACACCGGCATTTGGCAGAAGGAATCCCATTAATAAGCATGGGCAGTATAGTATAGAGGGTGTAGGGCTGCTGTTCCTTTCCTTTGTGGCACAGAATTCCACACACAAGGGGATATTTTAAAGACAAGAGTAGCAATTGAGTGGCCTTACAAATGTTACAGATCAACCCTACCTAGCATGTCCAGTGGCAAGGAGCTCTGGGAGATACAGTTTTACAACATCCAGCTCTACGATTCTTTGATGCTATATTTAGAGAACTGCACAGTTCATACTCGTTTTTAAAAGAATGTTGACATGATGTTCACTTTTTCTCCTGCTGCTTAGAGTATGATGGGCCAGAGTTTTATAAATCAATTGACTGTCTCACTCTACATATATATGGATGGAACATTTTCTTTTATCCTTTTCCTTTATTAATTTTAATATTACATTTTTTGCTTTAATAAGCACTCTAAAATGGTTGGATATTTCTGACAGTCGACTGTTAAATGGTTATGCTAAAGAAATCCTTTTATAATATTTTTATAATTCTTTTAAATTCTCTTGTTAATTGGCACATGGTAGCGAGTCCTAACTCATCTTAGATTCCCCACTGATATTTGTACCTGTTTGTAAAAGGTCATCTTGAGTGTATTGTGTTTATATGGATGTTTGGCCATCTTTGTATTTTATCCTTTTACTGGCTGTGTGCTGTAAATAAATTTGTTGTTGATGATGATGAGCCAAATACACGTGCTTGATGGGCTTTGTGAGCACACATTTCTCTTGCAGTACATATGGTTCACATGCTTTTGGTCATGCTTACAAGATGGTTGCGCATGTTGTGTCTTCTGAGTTGACCTGAGATGTGACATTACTGTGAGCCCTCATAGTCGTAGTCTCCTGCTCGAATGAGAAGAAGCTTGTAGGGAGGGATTACAGCAATGGTTGAAGATGGCAAGGGAGCTCTGTAGCATAGACCCATGTTGCCAAGTGCTTTGGACTTCCAGAAGGCACTTCTAAGTGACCACCATAAAAGCCTGACAGTAGGGTGTTTGTTTGTTTTAACATGTGCTTTACAGAAGGTAGGAAAATTTTGCCTGTATGAAATTAGAGAATAAACTGAATGGTAAAAAGACAATACCCAAGATAAAGTGACACATTTCACCATCAGAATAGAAAAGCTGACAGGATGAACCATGTTCTCTTCAATATGGTGGCAAGGCATCCTTGAGGGAAAGGTAAATGGGAGTGTAATTTGTCTCATGGGTTCTATGAAGCAGGCTCATATACTGGCAAGGCTCTAACACAGCAGAGGTTAGGTTTATTATTCAGTTGACACAATGCCCAATATAGACAAGAGCACTGTGGATGAAGTCTAACCAACACTGGGTTCTCAGTCTATTAAATACTCTTCAGGTGCTCTGAAAGGAGACCAGGTTCAAAGAGTTATTATATCATAAGAAGGATGGACAGACAGTGCCAGGAATATAAGTTAAGAAAATTCAGTTGCAGGCATGTGTCTTGCTCTAAACATATTCAGGGTTGCTTTTGTCTGATTCAACCAGGCCAAGATGCTGATTAGAGATACTTAATTTATTCAGCTCAATATTGGATGGAATTTTGGCGGCAGGAGGCCAGAATGATTACAATACTGGGCTAGGAATTAGAAGATCTACAACTAAGGCTGCTGCCACAGTGCAGAATGAATGCAATTTGACACCACTTTAACTATCATGGCTCCATCCTATGGAATCCTGGGATTTGTCGTTTGTTGTGGCACCAGAGTGCTCTGAAGAGAAGACTAAATAGCTCACAAAAGTACATATCTCAGAATTTTATTGCATTGAGCCAATTAAAATGGTGTCAGACTGCATCAATTCTGCAGCATAGATTCAGCCTCATTCCTCACTGTGCCATGGAACTCACTGAATTTAAGAAAGCTACTCTTTCACTCTCTTAGCTTGATGTACTTCCCAGGATTGTTGTAAAGATAAATAGAGCGGGGGAGTGGCATGTACACCTCCCTGAATACACTGGAGAGAAAGTAAGATATAGCTTTAATTGAGGAATAATCCATTATCATTGTTATACAGTATATGGAACATAATTGTTACCATTAATTAGCAGCCCTTATCCTCCTTCTTTAATGTAAGTCAGTTCTGAATTACATTTTCTTCCCTGTTTAAAGCCTGCTTTTCTTAATCTTCTCCAACTGTTTTGATCATCACCATGAATGAAAAAGCAACGGAATATTCCAGCAAGTTATTTGAAGGTGAACAACTGGCCTAAGGAGATTCCATCAGAGAGCTTTTGGCAATTCCCCAACTCTTTCTCTCTCTCTCTCTCAAAAAAGGTGTAATCTCATGAATTCTTTTCTAGAAACTTGCACATGTTGAGTCAGAAGCTCAGCTTTTCATGTTGAGTCAGAGACTTGGGATTCAGCCCAGTCTTGTTTATTCTGACTAGTGGTGTTTCCCAAAGGTTTAAAGCTGACATTTTCCCCAAAACTACTTCCTTTTAAGTAAAAATACTCGGAATCAAATTTATTTTTCTCCCTGAATGCCAAGCCGATGTCCTACCTGTGAGCTGTGCCCACCACCCTCCACGAGACTTTCTCCCTTGACTTGTAAATCAGACAATGAATCAAAAAAACCTCTATGCCTGGCATGCCTCTCATTCTGAATGAGAGTTTGTATTCTGCCAAAAGAACTCAGCTCTTTAAGTTCTCCTTAAAGATGCTTGAATTGCTGTGCTTATCAGCGAGTTGAGTACTTGAGTACTGATTGGACAAATACAGTGCTGTGGGTAGTGTACCAGAAAAAGATACTTTATGGCAGGGTTGACCTCATTAGTGGGAGTTTCTCCCATGCTCATCACTCTGTGTCTCAGGCCTTGCCATGGAGAGCACTTCCTCTGTGTGTGCCAGTTCCTGCTTTGTGTGTGTCAGCACAACTTGGACAAAGGCAATTTTGTCATAAAAGAAAAAAAAAAAAAGAATGTGCCAAAGAAAAAGGGGGCAGCAGCATTAATTGCTGATAATATCCTAATGAACACAGAAATGTGTTGTACGCAGCATGCATTTGGACAATGGGATAAAGACAATTGAGGTTTTCAGAAAGCACCCCCCTGCAACAAAAAAACTCCCACTTTTTTTTCTGCATGCATAATTATTGGTACAACAAGATTTTGTCATGAATGTTAATCCACAGAACTGGATTACATCTATGGAACCCTAGCAAAGTGCATTCAGTGGATTCAATAAAATAATCAAACATCAAGTGAGGCCTGCAAGTTTGTGCAGTTGTAATATTGGGGAACAAAGTCCCTGCTTTTCCTTTTTAAGGAACTTGGTTGTTCCTCAAAATCTCTCTATGTAGGGATATATTTTAAAGTGCTGCCTTGTCTTGAGAGATGCAACATCTCTGATAGACCTTTCCCTTGTAAGAAAAGGGCACCAGTTTATAATGGCATTGTTTTGAAAACAGTAACATGCAAATTAAATCCACAGCACCTTCTGGCTGCCTGACTGGAAACCAAAGGGGTTATCGTTGGTATTGTGTGACACAACACACAGAATGTACAAAAAGCAGACAATGCTATTGAGTGGCCCTTAAACCCAGGCATGTCAAAAGCTGAACAGTTGGGGAAGGGAATACATCTCTAACCATTCTATAAGCAAAAGGTTGAAAGTGTGGAGGGAAGAATGCGGCCCTCACAGCTTTGCTGCCAATATCTCCATATGCTTGGTTCCTCTGTAGATCATTGTGTGTTGAGTCTTCAGGGTGTTTGTAACCATGCTCAGTTGAATATGCTTGTAGTGTTCCCTGTGACTAGGAAACCTGATAACGCAGAGTTTATTTATACATACACATCATATCCAGCCTATCTAATATTTATACACTGCTCAGAGGAGCTAAAGCAATTAAAAGCAATAAAACTGCAAAGTATAATTAAAATGAGTAATATAAATGCAAGAATACATACAGCCAGAGAAGAAAATGCCTCGGAGTCAAAGGCTGCCTCTGCACTGCAGAATGAATGCAGTTTGACACCACTTTAATTGCCATGGTTCAATGCTATGGAATTCTGGGAACTGTGGTTTTGTGAGACATTTAGCCTTCTCTGCTAGAGAGCTCTGGTACCACATCAAACTACAGTTCCCAGAATTCCATAATAATAATAATAATTTGTTTTCTTTATATACCGCTATTCCAAAGATCATAGCGGTGAACAGCAAGTAAGCTAATTAGCAAGTAAGCTAATTTGCCCCCGACAGTCTGGGTACTCATTTTAGCGACCTCGGAAGGATGCAAGCCTGAGTCAAGCTTGGGCCCTTTTGCTGGTCTTGAACTCGCAACCTTGTGGTTTTGAGTGAATGGCTGCAGTGCAGGCATTTAACCACTGCGCCACCAGGGCTCCTGGTTCAATAGCATTGAACCATTGCTGTTAAGCCAACCTGGGTTTTTTTTCTGTAGTGCAGATGCAGCCAAAGAGGATTCCACCCTAATCTTTTAGGGTAAGGGATTTTAATGTTTTGGTATGACTACTGATAACACCCTTTCTCTTCCTTTTCTCAGTGGTGCTCCCATCCAAATTGGGACACAGGATTGCCAACTGTTGCTGTTGTTCCATTTTGCCATGCCAAGTTTCTAACATCCCTGTGCAAGAATACTCCAAGGTCACTTGTATATTGTGGCTTTGGCATGACTGCACACATGCCATCAAGTCATTTGAGTTGATGTTATACTGACCCAGGACTTTCCTTCCTCTTATTATTTGTTTTTAGAGACAAAATGGAACTTTCTGCAAGGATTGTTTGTGTCTCATTAACTAAGCAAATGAGGTCAGGCATTGCTGGCTCCTCCTTTGTTTTACAAATGAGACTGCTGCTTGTGTTTTGAAATTAAAATAGCTGAGTGAGGGTCAAAGCAGCCAAACTTTAATTTATTTTCTTTACTCTTCCCTTTTAAGCCCAGTTGTTTTCATCTTTCAGTTTTACAGTCCAAAGCATGGTTATTTATTGTATGCCAGTTGTTCTTATCTATAAGAACCCACGTTGAGACATAGCATACAATTCTGCCTGTTTTTCTTTCACTCCTCCCTCACTTTAGAAAGCGATCCTCAGGTCCTTTGTATTTGGTGAATCTGAACAGGTCAAATTAGTTGTCCAAAACAATGTCAAAGCCTTTCTGTGACTCCTTCAACTGAAATGAGGATGCGACATCTTAGTTGACCATCTCGCTGTTAACCTCAGTTGTGGGGCAGATGATGCCAGGGGTCCCCTTTCTTTCTTAGATTCCTGCAAGGATGTAAACAGTGGCTGGTAGGTAGTTGCAACTAGCGTAGGCCCATTCAATCAATTGTTCAGTGGTGAGTCTACAGATAGGTAAATCCCATTGATTCAATTCCAATTTCTATATGTGGACATGAAAACTGAACATTGAAGAGAAATGATGAATGGAAGAGGATCAACTTTTTTGAAATGTGGTAATGGAGAAGAGTTTTGCAAATTCCATGAACTTGCTAAACAGTCAAGTTAATGGCTTCTAAAACAAATCAAGCCTGAACTCTCATGAGATGTCAAGATTATTAAACTGTGGCTGTTGTACTTTGGATCTACCATGAGATGATGGGATTTAATGGAAAAAATGATAATGCTTGGTAGAGAGAGATTAGGAAAAGAAGGCAACTGTGCTACAAGTTAATTTGCTAGGCAATTAAAAATAAATCTTATTAGAAGGCATATGAAGTAACCAATGAGTTTACTTGAATTTGCAAGACTTGATCAGGGCAGTTGATGGCCCTTGGAGGTATTTTTCTTCTTAGAGTAACCATAACGTGAAGTTGACTTGATGGAAAATGAAATCATAGAATCAAAGAGTTGGAAAAAACCTCAAGAGACATCAAGTCCAACTCCCAGACATTGAATGAAAAAATAACACCAACAAACTCTGTTCAGGACTAGCAGCAGGATCTAGGCCAATGAGTAAGAAGCAAAGAACATTTTCCATTAGATTTCAACCTTACTTATCAAGAAATGGGGGCAGAGAGGGACATGAGATGTGGACAGTGGTGCTTGGTGGCTTCCATGTTAATATGACAGTGCATATATTATGGTTTTTAATCTGATTTTTATAGGAACTGTCTGGAGTGCTAAAGGTATTTTGTACTGGAGGTACAAACTACTCCTGTAAGTAGGACTCTGCATGGAGAGTAGATTTAAAAACAAAAAACAAAAAAATTCAGACTAGATCCCAGAGTGATGATGACGATAACATCAACGTCAATGATGATAAATGACATGTAAAAAATTAGCTGCCTCAAGTGTCAGGGCTTGGATACTGGTGATTTCTTTATGTAGTTCGGATCCATATGTTGGGGCGGAGGTGGCTTGTTTGAGTCCCCATAGTGCAGTATCTAATGTGAATATTCATTCTTTCATAGGATTTTTCTTTACTTGCTAGTATGACTGTCATATCACCCCTTAACCTTCTCTTCTCCAGGCTAAACATCTCCAGTTCCCTAAGTCGTTCCTCATACGACATGGTTTCCAAACCCTTCACCATTTTAGTCACCCTCCTTTGGACACACTCCAGTTTCTCAATGTCCTTTTTGAATTGTGGTGCCCAGAACTGGACACAGTATTCCAGGTGGGGCCTGACCAAAGCAGAATAGAGTGGCACTATTACTTCCCTTGATCTAGACACTATACTTTTATTCAAGAAACCTAAAATTGCATTGGCCTTTTTAGCTGCCGCATCACACTATTGATTCAAGTTCAACTTGTGGTCTACTTCGACTCCTAAATCCCTTTCACACGTAGTTTCATTCAGCCAGGTGTCACCCATCCTATTTCTGTTCATTTCATTTTTCTGCCCGAAGTGCAGTACCTTACATTTCTCCGTGTTGAATTTCATTTTGTTAGCTTTGGCCCAGCTTTCTAGTCTATTCAGATCATTTTGAATGTTGGTCCTGTCCTCTGGAGTATTAGCTATTCCTCCTAATTTGGTGTCATCTGCAAATTTGATAAGTATGCCCACAATTCTGTCATCCAAGTCATTGATAAAGATGTTGAATAGCACTGGGCCCAGGACAGAGGCCTGTGGGACCCCACTGGTCACTTCTCTCCAGGATGAAAAGGAGACATTGTTGAGCACTCTTTAGGTTCGGCCGGTCAACCAGTTACAAATCCATGTAACAGTTACTTTGTCTAGCCCACATTTTACAAGCTTGTTAGCAAGAATGTTGTTTGGGAACCTTGTCAAAGGCCTTACTGAAATCAAGATATACTATATCCACAGCATTCCCTTCATCCAACAAGCTGGTAATTTTATCAACGAAAGAGATAAGATTTGTCTGGCATGACTTGTTTCTCTGAAACCCATGTTGACTTTTTGTGATTATGGCATTGCTTTCTAGATGTTCACAGACTCTCTGTTTAATCATCTGCTCCAGAATCTTTCCTGGTATTGATGTCAGACTGACTGGATGATAATTGTTAGGATCCACTTTTTCCCCCTTTTTGAAGATGGGGATTTCGTTTGCCCTCCTCCAGTCTGCTGGGATTTCTCTTGTTTTCCAGGAGTTTTCAAATATGATTGCCAATGGCTCCGATATTACATTTGCCAGTTCTTTTTATACCCTTGGATGTAGTTCATCTGGTCCTGGAGACTTATATTCATTTAGGTTAAACAGGTATTCCTGTACTATCTCTTTACTTATTCTGTGCTGAATTTCCCCTATTCTGTCTTCTGTTCCATTTTCACAGGTTGAGCACCCTTTTCCTTTTCTGAGAAGACTGAGGCAAAGAAGGTGTTGAGTAATTCTGCCTTTTCTCTGTCTTCTGTTAGAATTTTGCCATCTTCTCCATGCAGTGGCCCTACCGTTTCCTTCTTCTTCCTTTTGCAGCAGACATATCCAAAAAAAACCCTTTTTATTGTTCTTAACCTCTCTAGCAAGCCCGGGTTAATTCTGTGCTTTAGCTTTTCTGACTTTACCCCTACACATTCTCGCTATTTGTTTGAATTCCCCTTTGGTGATTTCCGCATTTTTCTATTTCTTATACATGTCCTGTTTAAAACCTAGCTCAGTTGAAAGTTCCTTAGTCATCCTTCCTGGTTTCTTGAGACATCTCCCATTTTTCTTCCTCATTGGAACTGTTTGAAATTGTGCCTTCATTATCTCCCTTTTGAGAAACTCCCATCCGTCCTAAACTCCCTTCTCTTTTTGCATTCCTGACCATGGGATCACCTCCAGTAGTTCTCTATGTTCATTTTTCCTTCTATTTAACATCATAAGAAGCTCCTGAAATAGGCCACTATTCTCATTTCTGCCACTGAAGTTTGGAAATTTGGCACTTTTTATTGAAGCCATATAATGATGGATTGCTATGATCTTGCTCCTCTCATTTGTTAATCTTAAATAAAATGTAAACACACACATACAGCATTAGATCTTGAAAACATATATTGCTTAGCTGGTTGATTGGTAAATTATAAAAAAGGAGAATCTAGTCCATACGGTTCTACAGGTATACTTGCAAAAATATGGATAATCCTGGTGAACTCTCAAAAGACGTAATGAATAAGGTTTTTATTCATCAGAGATTAGATGTCCGGAATCCTTTTTATTCCTCATGCAAAAGTAAACAAAGGTATATGATTTATTTGCACATAAAAAGTGGAGGAGTAAAAAATGCGGGTGGGAGGGGGGATCTAGCAGCACCTTTGTGATTGATTTATTTTAACATGAGCTTTTGCAGATATCAATCCACTTTTTCAGATGCTGATGTTGCAGATAATTTAGCACATAGGGTTATTTTGGTGGAGATTTGACACTCCCCATCCCCTTTCAAGAACAGATAACAAAAGGCCTGAGCACTTGGGTGAATTTATGTTTCCCTTGCAAACCGTTCAGATTCTTTGAGCTTTCATGGAAATAGCTTTGAAAACATCTTTGTATGCAAGATGTTTGGTCTTGAGAAAATGCAGTGTGAAAGAAATGAATGGAGAGCATGCCCCTTGCCCTGTCCATGTCCCCTCCACTGTCTGACCCCTCCAGTTTCCTAGACAATTAAAAAATATCTTATTAGAAGGCATATGAAGTAACCAATGACAGGGAGGACTCAGCAGAAACATTAAACTTGTTATTATATTTCTGGATGTTCCTAGCAATAATATTTCCTCCAGTAAAATGCTGAATTCATAATTTTCTTGGCCTCTCAGAATAAGGAGGTGAAAAAAGTGAGAGATTCTTTGTTCTCTAGCAAGAAAAATCACTCCTGGGTATACCCATGGAAAAAAGTATATAAGAAGAAAGCCTTAAAGATCTCTTTTGCTTCTTAACTGTAATTTCCCTATCACTAATTACTCCTTCCTCTTTTTAAAAGTAAAGTTGAATGTGCCACTTGTGAAAACTGGCAGGAAGGATTTGTGGCAAGTGGAGTGATATGAGCTGAGCTAAAAAGTAGGATGAGATTTCTTGGACTGGACCCTTTCAAATCTGAGGTCTGGTGAATCTGGGCCCATGGCTGTTTGGATTTGGTTTGTTAGATTGCATGGCTTCCCAGTTGAAAATATTATCTGGGTGGTTTATAGGTCCAAACAAAATAGTATGGTAAAAATATACAAAATACAAGAACAGAACAAACAATAACATGCAGCAAAAAAGAGGGGGGGAAAAGAAGAGGAAAACCAATTAGCTCATTAAAAAAATACTAAAAGAGTAAAAGACAAAGAGTTTTTCAGAGATCCCAGTGAATGAAAGATCATTTTGTTTCATGTTGTTTCTTACTTATGATGAGCCTATTGCGGGGTTTTATTGGCAAGATGTGTTCAGAGGGGGTTATCCTTTGCCTTTCTCTGAGGCTAAGAGAGTGTGACTTGCCTGAACTCACCCAATGGGTTTCCATGGCTGAGTAAGAATTTGAACCCTAATCTCCAGAGTCATAGGCCAACTCTCAAAGCACTACACCACATTGGATGTTGAAAAGCTGATTACTCAGCCTAAATAAGCTTTCCTGGGGAGTCTATTCCCCAGCTGTGGAGCCACCACAAAAGAGACTTTGCTATAGAGCCTTCAGAGAACCCTTTCAGATAAGCAGCATCCAAGCTGTTTAAGAGTACACATAATAGTTTGGGATTCATTCAGAATTTGATTGAGGAACAGTTGGAGAACAGTACACTTTATCACATACAGTTTTAAGAACTGTGTGGAGAATTGTGGTTTGGTTTGTCTGATTGCTTCTTGATCGTTTTGCTCAAAAATATTCTTTGGTGCAGCTGGCACTAGGACAGAAGTGGAGGCAGGAAAGGGTTTGGCATTGGACTGGTTATTATTTTACTGTGAAGACATCCTGGTAGTGGGTAATGAATCAAATAAACCACATATATCAACATTTTTTCCATTCATTTTTTCTTTAAAGGTCATTTTGTTACTTTAAAAAAACAGCATTTTTGTGTGTAGTATAAGGCTTTTAAAAATTCTCAGTGTATGTCCTTCCAACAGTGACTGTAATGAAAAGGGGAACTTTGCTCATTATAAATCCATTCTTTTGGAAATAATGGTAACTAGAACAGTAAATGCTGCAACTGTAGTTTGTTAATTCATCCGTGCGACAGCTTGAGTTGTGGAATACTAGTTGGGGCACTCCACAATCTCATTCAGGTTGGCTCTGGCTCTGGAAGTGTATCACACATATCAGTGCTGTGATTGCCTGGAGGGTGTTTAGAGCAAAACTCAACTTAGATGCTCTGGAGAGTTCAAAGCTTCAGAAAGCATTGAGCACAAAAGTCTCCATGAGGAGTGGAGGAAGAAAAAATGCACCAGCAGTGTGGTTTCTAAAATAGAAGCAATCACTATTGTGTAGTTTTATGTAGGCACAGGCCCAGAAGGCTACCACTCTAAGGGGGGCTTTTCATTACTATTTAAAGACAGCCTTGCCAAAGTGCTGACAGTGGCCCAGGCTGGAGAATTAAAGGAAAGACTTGGCTGTCTGAGAGCCAGCAAGATGTAGTGGTTTGAGTATTTGTACAAGGACACTGGGAGACCAGGTTTCAAATCCCCACATGGAAATTCAGTGTGTGATCTTGGGCAAGTCTCCTACATGGCAGGGAGTTGGACGTGAGGGCCCTTGAGTTATTTGCCAGCTTTATGATTCTGTGCTTTCTCTGCCTCAGAGAAAGACAAAGGCAACTCTCTGAACAAAACATGCAAAAGAAACCCTGTGATAGTCACTTTAGATTGCCATAAATTAGAAATTCCTTGAAAGCACAAAACAGCAACAGCCTATCTGTCTGTCTCAGCAATCAGTGGCCCACATGGCTGTTTCTATTTTCAGAGAGAAGGAAGGACACACTGGTGAATGAACTACCTAGAGAAGAGATTCTTAACCTGTGGTTGATATACTCTGAAAGTGGGGGTGCTAATCCTCCTTTATTTTGTCCACTTGTAAAAATGAATACAGTCTGCTATCCGTGTAATAATAATAATAATAATAATAATAATAATAATAATAATAATATATTTATATTCTGCTTATCACTTGGAATCCAATTGAAGCATCTGTGGATGACCCCATTCTATTCTCCCCAATGGTGGTGTGTTAATGTAGCTGTATGCATGATGCTATTAAGAAGAATAAGACTTGTGGCCCTGCAGTTTTTGGCATTCATGGCAGGGTAGGGTTGCCATCCCCGAGGACCTCCAAACTGGGAAAAATGTAGGACAATGTTTTAAAATGTAGGATTTTTTTTTAATTTCCTGGCCAGGAAATTTAAAAAAAAGGTCCTACATTTTAAAACATTGTCCAAGGCCTCGCTGGGGCCTGGGAGACAGCCCCAGCGAGGCCTTGGAGGACTCCATGATCGCGGAGCCCGCTTCCAAGGCTTCGCTGGGGCCTGGGAGACAGTGTCTCCCAAGCCCCAGCGAGGCCTTCCAGGGCCTCGCTGGGGGGGGGGGGGACCCCAGGGGGGGGGCCAAAACGGGGGGGGGACCGTGCGGCCCCGCCCCAAACTGGGAAAGTCCCGTCCCCAGGAGGGATATTGCAAGCCTATGGCAGGGGGGGATTCTGGAATGGATCCCCCACAGATATGGAAGAGTCAACTGTAATTACGGCTGTTTTCTCCCTTCTGTAGGGAGAAAGAAATGGGTATTTCTCCTGACGATTCCCATTGTCCCAATGAATACCATGAAAGTTATTCTGCAGGACAAATGTCTCCCTTTTTCAGCACAATAAAATTTTTCTGCATCTGAAAACAACTTTGTATGAATTCCTTTCTCCCCAATGTACCTTTTGTTTTCCAGAATAGTTTCCTCTGGAAAACATCATGATATATTCCTACTGGGAGAAAACTGCATAAAAGTCATGTTGCCCTATTATTGTCCCTGATAGGGTTTCCTGACTGTCATGAAACCCATTTTTTTTTGAGCAAGAACCAAATAATTGAGAACATTCGTCCCATAACTACCGTATGAAAATCCCTGGATGGGTTTCAGTGAGTTCATGTAATAATGCAGCATTATTGTTTTTTACTTAAATTTATTTCCTTTAAACCTGAAAGTTGTATCTAAGTGTATTTTTATTGGAAGGGGTCCAGATGTTCCATCAGATTCTCAAAAGTTTTGTCACCCCCCAAAAAAAAATAATTTAAGGTAAAATCACCATCAAGAGTTTCCCCTAGTTTCTAAAGTACAGGCATACCTCAAATAACAAGATCTTTTGCAAAGGCCTTCTTTTCCCAAAAAGTCTTCATCCTTTGTCAATATCTATCAGCATTGGCATTGAGAGGATGGTGAATCAAAAATAGGGAAACAGCCTTCTGATGTTGGCTTTCAGAAGCCTGCCTGCAGCAAACAATCTAGCCAGGTTTGAATAGCTTAGAAATTCTTCTTTCTGGACTGGAAGAATGAAACCAGCAAAGATTTCCAAACTGGTTTGTTATAGGAATCGATATACTGACTTGTGCTTTTGGACTCTGCATTTTTAGGAGGAAAGGCATGGTTACAGGGATTGTCATAGACTTATAGAATCATAGAGTTGGAAAAGACTACAAGGACCATCCAGTCCAATCCCCCTGTCATGCAGGAACTCACAGTCAAAGCATCCCCGACAGTTGGCCATCCAGCCTCTGTTTGAAGACCTCCAAAGAAGGAGAATCCAGTGTGTTCCACATCAATGTTCAGACTTAAAAATGTATCACTGATCCACAGCTCCATTTTAAATGTTGGACAAAATCCTTGGACCATAAGGTTGATTTTATGGGGTGCATTAGGTGTTAAGTGGGATCAGGCCGTTTCTTTTCTTTATACTGTAGTTGGGCTTATGAATTACAGGGTAGTGGTGAATCCGAGGGCTTTAAGCCCTGGCTTAGAATCTCATCCATATACCATTTGTAAAGACCTGAATGACTGCAGTCATTGACACTCTCTTTTTTTCGCCTTGATGTATTTAAAGCTTTGTGTTGGTTCTTTCTAAGAGTAGATTGTACATTTTTTTTAATTTGTGTGTGTCTTATTCCTGATAATGCACAGTGATGCTTTAAGCAGAGAAATTACTCCTGCCTCTTCCCACATGGTAATCACACTGACTAGGCTGGAAAATGAGTTATTATCCTTATGGTACTAGATGAGAGTTCTGTGGATACCATGGACTGCCAAAAAGAGAAATAAGTAGGTCCAAGGGCAAATCAAACCTGAATTCTTCCTCAAAGCTAAGATGACTAAACTGAGACAGCTGTACTTTGGACACATGAGAAAACATGACTCATTAGAAAAGACAATGATGCTTGCTAAGGTAGAAAGTACTGTATATACTCATGTATAAGTCTAGAAATTTAGGTTGAAAATTTGACCCAAAAACCCTGAGTCAACTTATCCACAGGTCAGTGTAAGTACTGTGCTTTAATTCACTCACCACACACACACACACACACACACACACACACAAACACAACCATCCCCTGGTGAAAGGCAAGTGTTTAATCTGCCCTGGAAGCACTGACCCCTTCTACTCTCTCATCCATCCAGTCTTTAGTCATTGTTTTCCTTTGCTTTAACCTTGACATCCTTCATTACATGCCCTTAAGTTTTACCTTTGACTTATCCACGAGCCATATCAAAATCCATAAATTTGGCTCCAAAGCCTGTCTTTGACTTACACATGAGTTTGACTTATAGTTGAATACATACAGTACTTTATGTGTAAGTACTAGAATGTACCAAGATGACTAGGGCTCTGGAGACCAGGGTTTGAATCCTGGCTCTGTCATGGAAACCCACTGGGTGACCTAGGAAAAGTCACATTCTCTCAGCCTCAGAGGATGGCAATGGCAAACCCCCTCTGAAGAAACTAGCAAAGAAAACCCCATGATAGGTTCACCTTAGGGTCACCATAAGTCGAAAACTACTTGAAGGCATGCAACAACAACAACAAAGGTAGAAAGTCACAGGAAAAGAGGAGACTGCATTCCAGGGCAATAGACTCAATCAACAAAGCCATGGCCCTGAATTTGCAAGACCTGAGCAGGACTTCTGATAACAGGGTGATATGGAGGCCTCTCATTTGTGGGGTTCACCATAAGTCGAAGTTTATTTAATAGCAGTAAACAAGAACAATCCCTTTAAATGTGGGCAGATGAGATGCATTTTTCCCATGTGCAAAACTCTGTGGTCTTACCAAAAAGCAGTTTTAAATATTACCATGATTGATGTGCAGTATAGATTCATTTTTTTAACCTTGGGTACTGAGATGTCTTGGGTCAAACACAGCCATTCTGTCCCAACCATTCTGTAGTTAGCAATTTTCCAGCTTGAAATAATCCTGCAATTTAAAACATATTGTATCACAGCAGGGATTCTAGAGAATTTTGCCTTCTTGGGGGCTCCAGGTTCTTCTCCCTACCACCCCTGGCACGACGATTAAAATCAGCTTGGAAATCACATTAAAAACTAGTTATGATTTGTTGTCCTTTAAACAGATGGCTAATTTAACTTGCCTGTTCTCAATTTCCCATTGGATGAATTCCAGTGATCCTTGTTAATGTAAATGCCTAGTATAAAATACTTCTTGAAGACATTTGAAAGGAGATGCACAAATAATGAAAATATAATTTTCATTTGTAAATGCTCCATTAAAAAGTGTGAATGCTTTTCTTTTTGGTATAGAAACTGTTGTACTGGAATGGATCCAGTTGGACTAGTAGCAATAACTGATACTGCTCACAGTATTCTTATTTGTGCTTTCCCCTTTTTCTTTTTGGTTTTGCTTTCCTATATCTTAGGAGACACAGATACTATTACATGCCTTCTGGGCACAAAACTTATTGCCTTCAGTTTAGCAACAGAGTAAAGGAGAAGGATTATTTGATTTCCAGGGTTAGAGGTATCCAATATTTTGGACAATCACCGTTAATATTCCTCCTGTCTATCAAGGGTCTCAATCCCACATCTTTCACCCAAATACCAGTTAAGGTTATGAGAAATCAGCCGTTATGGGACTGTACCTAAAACGTATGATTTCACCATAGTGCGTAGATGGGAATCATGGTTCTCCAGATGTTGTTGGACTACAACTTCCAGCAGCCTTAGCCAGCATAACCTATGGTGAGGAATGTTGGTAATTGGAGATCAATAACCTCTGAATGCCACACAGTTTTCTACTCTGCTGCAATGTGTAAAAGAGGTGCCCCATGAAATAAAATGGGAGACAACTTTACTTCATTTATTTATTTCATTTTGTCATATGTTTAAGGTTCTTGAGCTTCATGCTTCTTTATTATAACATTAAAAATGTTTGAACAGGGTAAGAATGAGGCGGGATTATGATTGGCTACAGTGGCTGAAAGTGATCTTCTTGACTGAGTGGCATTTCAGCCTGAATGCTGTTACTCAAAAATGTTGGGGGACTTGGGGTCCCCACTCACAATGCTGGCCTCTCTTTGGTATTTGGATGGAATTATTAGCTCAAAAGGAGGTCTGTGAGACGTTAGGTAACTTCAGGGATCTTTCTACCTATGTATATCAGTATTAACTATTGAGAGACTCTGGTTTGAATGAATAAAGGAGTTTTATTTAGCAGTGTTCAAACATGTGTGGAATTGCATGAAACCAATGTAAATTTAAGAACAACACAGAACTAATAGAAAAGGAAAAGCTTGGAGGGTTGGATAGCAAGGAATTGGGAGTTTGGGGTGTGTGTGAAAATTACCAGTCCTGGAGACAGGTTTCCACAGAAAGTGGGGAATGACTCAGACAGTATTTGAGGACAACACAGTTTCTCTCTCTCTCTCTCTCTCTCTCTCTCTCTCTCTCTCTGTGTGTGTGTGTGTGTGTGTGTGTGTGTGTGAAGGGTCTTTTGTGCACACATGGTCTGTGGTTAAACTGTGAGCAACAGTGGGCAGCTGTGCACAAGTTGGATATGTTTGGGACTGATATTTATCTCTGACTTTTGCACCTCAAGGATGCAAAGGGATACTTGCTGTTATCTTGCAGCAATAAAAAATACATGATGGTCTTCCCATGGAAAGGATAATAGGATGGCTGAACAACTGATAGCTTTAACCTTAAAGCAACAAAATATTGATATGATGTGGGATTACCCTTGAATGGTTTCATAAGAAAGGTAAATAGGGGACACAGCCTGGGGTGAGGTGGAAATATGGTCTTTTTGCAATGGAACGCACTAAATTCCTACTGCGAGAGGATAGGCGGAGAGCCACGGGGAGAGTGGAGTGACCCCAAACACATTTAAACTTTATTTAGAGCTATCTAAATAAATAAGTTGGAGCCCTGGTGGCGCAGTGGGTAAATGCCTGTACTGCAGCCATTCACTCAAAACCACAAGGTTGCAAGTTCAAGACCAGCAAAAGGGCCCAAGCTTGACTCAGGCTTGCATCCTTCTGAGGTCGCTAAAATGAGTACCCAGACTGTTGGGGGCAAATTAGCTTACTTGCTAATTAGCTTACTTGCTGTTCACCGCTATGATCTTTGGAATAGCAGTATATAAATAAAACAAATTATTATTATTATTATTATTATTATTATTATTATTATTATTATTATCATCTAGGGCATCCACATGTCTTCAGGCCATCATACTTTTCCCATGTGAAACTTCCTAATGTTCCAAAGGTCATTGTGACATCTTAAAAACATGTCTAACACTAGATATGAAAATATGAACCCCATATTCCAGCGAGAGGGATATACGATATACTAACATTCTCTTCAGTCCAGGTGTGACACTGTAATCCCTGGACTACACATATTTTCATCTAGAGTTTCTTCTAGGGTTGTCTCAGACAGTAGTCCTCAATTTGTGGTCCTCCAGATGTTTTGGACTTCTCATTTTTAGAAGCAGAAGAAAACAATTCCAAATTGTTTAGTCTACAGTAGCCACTTCAAAAATGCTTGTGCCAGTGCACACATATTTCTTTTTCATGGTCTCTGTGCCTTACACATATGGGATGTAATGCACCTGCACAGTACTAATTCGGAACTTTCAAAGTGGTTATCTGGTGTTTTGGGCAGTAGCCCCACCTCTCTATACCTCTCTATTTAAGCCACTTCCAGTGTCTTCACTCCAGTTCTTTTTTGTCTGCCGCAGCAATAGTGCCGATAACAGCTTTCAGAGCAGTGTACTTCTTTTTCACTTTTGATTTCAACTCGACTTCTTCAATGACTTCACTTCAGGTTTATCCTTCTAATTTTGGTGTTTTGGGCAAAATTATCTGGATGCCTGTGGCTTCAACTTTCTTCAAATGGTGCATTGAGTGAAGGGGTAAAATCCCAGATAAAAATGGCCATTCCAAGTGCCTCCTTTGCTTTGGAGAAAACCATAACGTAGCCTCATGCCACCTTTGCCAGGTTTCATGCCTCAGTCATGATGCAACCACACTGCCCGGCTCAAGGCCCTCCTCTGGCAACAAGCCTTCCATGTCCTGAGTTCATCGGCTGAGCAAGCAGCTTTCTCAATGGCCTTGCCCAAGTCCTCCAGGCAAAACTCTCTTCGGTCTTCAATTCGTATCCCCATTTGACAGTCAACCATAGACTTGCACTCTACTTCCTCTTCTTCCATCTTGAAACTGGCCACATTATGAAGCCCACCATCGGTACCGTCGATCTCGTGGTCAGCCCACCTCCCCAATACCTTTGCATCTACTAAGAGGAAGGAGTAGAAGAAAACTAAGTCTTCCCCTTAGTTTCTCTACTTGCCCAGGATACCACTCCGGGCTGAGTACCTTCTTCATCCAGTCTCCCCTCAGCCTGAAACACCGTGGCAGGATCTCACAGCTCCCCGCTACCTCTGGGTCAAGAGCAGACTCTTTCCAAGAATGTTCCCTACCCCTGACTCCTCAGTTGGCCCACCAAGATCTTCAGTCTCCAGCCAAATGCCTTCGGAATGTTCACCTCCCGTTCAATTTTCCCAACATCTTAACCATTGTCTCCTCGCCATTGCCAACTCCAGACCCCTTCTCGTTACCATGACGCCCTTCAGGTGGAAGTTCCTCCATGTCACATCGTTCACACATTGCTGACCATATTACATTTGCCGACTTCTATGACCACACATACCGTTTGGACAATCCTCGATCTCCAAGATATGCCAGGCTCTAAGATTCTGAAGGATGTTCCTTCCGTGCTCAATTGCCCTAATCTCCATCCCCAGTTTACTGTGACTGGGACCATCAACTTTCTCCTCTGCTAACACCTCCTGTGAAGAGACATACCTCTCCCAACTGGTGGCGCAGTGGTTAAATGCCTGTACTGCAGCCACTTGCTCAAAACCATAAGATTGCAAGTTCAAGACCAGCATAAAGGGCTCAAGCTCCACTCAGGCTTGCATCCTTCTGAGGTCGCTAAAATGAGTACCCAGATTGTTGGGGCAAATTAGCATACAGTTGTAAACCACTTAGACACTGCTTAGGCGGTATGAAGCGGTATAGAAATGAGGCTTGTTTTGTTTGATGCTGTCAAGACCCAACATCAGTCTGCTACCTCTGTCTTATAGCTTCCGCCTTCGCCTTAGGTCCTGTTCAGACTGGCCATTAAGGCCAGCCTGGGGGCGGAGTTGGGGTGTCATGTCCACATGATGCATGCCCTGATTCTGCCCCCAGGGTTTTGTCATGTTGCATGCTGCTCTACATGGTGCATGGCTTCGTGGCACTCCTCTGGTGTTGCATCCATACTACATGGTGCCAAAAGGGGCATTGTGGCACCATGACACTACAGCTATGGCACCCTTTCCAGGACGCAAAAAGGAGCCACATTTTGCAGCTCCTTTTCGTGACCTGGAAAGGCCGGATTGAATATAAGCAAGAAAGTGTAAATATCCATAGTGAATGATAAAATCTGCATATTTATTTTAAATAAGTAGCTTTGACTTGCTTTGGAAAAACACATTAATTGATATCCATTTGAAAACACAAAACAGGATTGGATGGATGATGCCTCTATGGGATGAGATATACAGTGCTTTTTCTCCACCCTTGCCTCCTGTTCAAAAGAGGTTGCAATAAAGCATCTGCCATTTTGACACCTTTTGATGCTATTAATAAAAACCCAGGACAAACAAGAGAGAAATTAGCATCCAGGAACCACGGATTAAGAGAACATTAATAGTATTCTTTTGTACAAAAAAAGGTCACCATATAATTAGGAAATGCTTAGCACAATGTCAAAGAATAGTTTAGTTTGGTTAAAGCAAGGTGACAAATGCCAGTGTGGAGCAATCATTAGGAAAAAATAATTTATGCACAGTGCTGCCCTTGTGGCTAGTTTTCCTCCTGCAGCGTATGCTTCTTGATGTAGCATTGGGAACTGAAAGGGGCCTTCAGTAGTTAAACTAGAAAAACTGAAGCAGCTGTTGTGTGCTGGGCTTGAACTGAACATCCAAGAACAGTAGAAACAAAGAGCAGCACCTGGATTCTGCACAGGTCCCCATTTGCTATTTTAGTGGCAATGTGCCATAATATGTTTATAGCCTCAGCATCAAAGCAACTACAAATTAAAGTCTGGGCTTCTAGAGAAGCCTGGTGCGACACTCATTACGCATGACTAATAGCAAGCTTGTGTTGATGGCCACAACAGGAATCTTGAACATGAGAAATAGCTCTTTGGGCACTTCTGGTTTTAGTGTGGAAATCTCTCATTTTTGATTTTGCTATGTTAATGTTACATCTAACCTGCATTTTTTCCCCATCATTATCCCATACTGTATCACAGGACCTATGTAAGGATGTGGTTTTGGCAGCACATTTTTCTTAATGTGAACATATATTGGCACATTTAACTTAAATTATGCATTTCATCCCCTTTACTCAAAGCATATCTCTGGTCATTTTTCCCCCTCAAAGGCATACATGTTTAGCCATGCTTTTTAAAATATGTGTTTTCAGTACACTTTATTTCTATAAAATATCCTGTAAGCCTAGCAAATGTATTTATTTTCATGATGAGGGTGCTGTTGTTATAATACATGCTGAAAGACGCAGAAAGGTGCCTTTGGCCAAGATATTCAATGGCAACATTCCGAGTGGCAAATAACTTTTAACAGTGCACTGTGGCATTAAGCCCAATGATTATGGGTATCTTTTACATTAGGAATCCCAAAAGCTTGAAAGATATGCTATTCCAAAGCTGAATAGCATTTACTATCAGGGCATTAGTCTTAGTGCTTAGTTGTGATTTTTTTGAATCCTTTGGTGTCTGAAGCAGCACGAAGAATGTTCTTCAGGCCTTCAGATATAGATGGCTATTCCATCATTCTAAAACATATTGATCTCATTCAGCTGTTCTTCATAGAGCTTGGGTTCCAGACCTTTTACCATCTTGGTCATCCTCCTCTGGACATGCTCCAGTTTGTTAATATGCTTCTTGAACTATGGTGCCCAGAACTGGACACAGTATTCCAAATCAAGTCTGATCAAAGCAGAAGAGAGTGCTATGATTCCTTCATCTGGATCCTCTAGTTCAATATACTGAATAATGAAAGATGATAGACATTAAGATTTCACTGCTTCACTAGTTCTTTGTGCTTGATCATTTTCTCTCTTTCAACGTTCAGCAGTATTATACATTAATTTGTTTATTTGCCTTTGATCACACTTTTCCAGTTAAAACAACAACAGTGTACCAGCTGGAGCTTCTGAATGTTCTACAAGGGTAACCCACCAAACACACACAGAACACAAAAATACCTTGGAATAATTTGAACATGTGGCTTCCGCATTCTTATATAAAAATGTTTCTTAAAATTTGCTTGGGCCATAGTGGGTACATGTTGATTGTGCAGAGTTGGGGGATGTACAGGCTGGCATCAAAGGCCGGCATGGGGGTGGAGTGGGGTGTGTGGTGTCTGTACAATACATGCCCTGACTTTGGCCACATCCTGGCGTGACGCTGCACGGCCCACCACATGGCGGGTGATATCACAGCGCTCCTCTGGCACTGTGTCCAGATGACACAGCGCCAAAGGAACACTGAAAAGCCACATTACCAGAAGTTATTGCGCCCTTCCGCAGCATAAAAAGAGGTGCCTTGTGTGGCTCCTTTTTCTGCTGTAGAAAGGCCAGATTGGTGCTGCAGCATGCAGTTGCCGTGGGATTGCCACGACCCTGATCTGGCAAAGAATGAGGTGGTCTGTTTAGCCCATTAGTCAAGCATTTTTTCTTGTCTCACCATGAGCATCATTTCATCAGCATTTCCCAAGCTTTCAAAAGAATAGAAAGTATCGCTAACAAATATCCACACTTGTGGATCATAGTAGCTGATCATGTGCAAGTGAATTTGGAAGAAATCTCAAGTGAGTATAGGTAAACTAGTACTGGAAATCTCTTATCCCTGTGCAGAACTCTCTGTTAACATAAAAGTGAAACACACAATTTTCCAACATCAGAGGTTTCTAGGCCAAAGATGATAATCTGACAGGAGTTGGGGACCACACTGATCTTGAAGGTCATCCTCCTCCCATTTTTAATTCTTCCCTACCTATTCATATTTTCCTGTCCAGGTTAGATGTCCAGGATATGTCTTCCTAGATACAATTTTAATGAGATATTTTTCTTAGAGTTTATTAAGAATTAAGAATATGTAGTCAGACCCTTGGTGTCCAAAAGAGTATCCTCCCTTCAATTTGTAGTCATACTGCATTAAATTTGTTTACTTTGAAGAAGGTGCAGATCATGGAATGTCAAGCTTTTAGTGCATGGTACAAAATTACAGTTTTCATGCAAGCTTCCTCTCCGTTGACTCCAAAGTCCTAATGTTACATTAACAACTCTGTGACCCAGGAAATGAGCAGAAGATTAATCTCTGAATAAATTGGCCATAAATATTAGTTTCTGCTTTTTCAATAAAGCATGGTCAGATTATTTCAGACATTTTTATGAGAACTTGGAAGCTCCTACTTCACTCTTACGTGTGCTTTTAATATCTCTGTATGTGATACATATTTGAGTTTGGAGTAGCAAGATAATTGAACAAAATTATTTCAGATTAAAATGCAACTTTTTTAGGCAAGCTATTCAGATTTATTTTTGGATGCAAGTAAGGGGGGGTCATTATTAATTTTGGACCTTTTCTCTTAAAACATTTCAGGACTATGCGTGTATCTGGGAGATGTGTGGAGAACTTGCTTACTTTCTTAGTGGTTTGTGTCTTTTGAAAAATCCAGTTGAGCAGATGTTCATCCAAACCAGGCTTTCTCAGTCACATCGCTTTCACAAATGATGACCAAAATCTGAATAGAGATGAGACATGAAAGTCTTAAGGTTCAGAGCAAGGGATTAATTATTCAAGGTCTTCTGGTACTAGACCTAATAGTAGTAGTAGTAGTAGTAGTAGTAGTAGTAGTATTTATTTATATTCCACTTTTTCTCGAAAGAATCAAAGCAGATTACAGAAATATCAAGATAAAATCACATACAATTTTTAAATACAATTAAAAAACCCCAAACCCCAATCCTCTCCCCAAACATAAAATCATTAATCAAACCCTAAAAAGAAATTAAACAGGAAAAATTTAAAACATTCCAGGAGCAATAAAGTAAAAAAAGAAGAAGTTTTGGGTAGATTTGGTGGGAAATTAATAATCTTCTAAAGGAGGGGGAGGAGGTTGGAAGCAATGGTATCAATTACACTTCCAGTGTCACAATGATGGCTTAAAGGTGAAAGTAGGGGGGGGAGGCAAGTCAGTAGATCTGGTCTAGCCTGGAAATGCCTGCTGGAAGAAATCCATTTCAGTAGCCTTCTTAAAGGCTTCCAAGGTGGCAATCTGATGGATCTCGTCTGGCAGGTTGTTCCAGAGCCTGGGCGCGGCTGATGAGAAGGATCTCTGGGTCACTGCTGACAGTCTATGGAAATAGTGGTTACCATTATGCAATTTATCTTCATCCAGTCTGAGGTAGAAGTCTCCTAGCAACTTGGCATGATGATATAGATGACTAATCTACCTTAATTTGACCATCTGTGTTGGTCCACCCTCTGGTAGAGTGTTCATGTTATCTTCCTGAACTTTCATTTTTCTCCAGCTCAAACACATTCTCCACTTCTTCCCAGCATTCCCTCACCTGGTTTACTCTCCAGACTATTTGCCATGTTTATGGTTTCTTGAATTCTTTTTCAGTTTGTCAGTATTTTTGTCCCTGTTGGAGGTCTGCATAGCCTTTCATTATAAACCTCCAAGAAAATACTATTCCCCAGCCCTTCCCAGCAGCTTCTTAGAATTGCAGAACAGTTTGTATAGGCTGGAAAATGACACAGAAGCACTCAGGTGCACAGTAGAACTTCCCAGATAGACCCCAGGGCTGTTTCATATATTTTTTCTTGTCAGGTTGAAGCTCCTAATGTGGGTTCAGGCTGCTCCCAGAGTGGAAGATGCTTTTTGGAAAGAAAGGTGTACTGCTTCAGGTTGCTACCAGGAAAGGAATGCTCAAAATGTATGAGCCTTTGTAGCCAGACAATCCTGGTGTGTGGGAATAGATATGTTCAAAATTCACATATGAAACAGTTCCATAAGGTTCAAGTATCTGGAAAATATACTACAGAGCTTGGCATTACATTTCTGAAAGTAATTTGATCCTGTTACTTGTTTCTGTGATTGAAAAATAATATGTGTCTCAAATAAATTCTACAAAAGTAACTTGGCTTGCCACCCATTGTTTTGGTCATTGTGTTTTATGTGCTCGTCATTCCATTTCTTTTTTTTTTTTAAATAAGATTTATAAACTATTTTTGTCAAAAAAATTCTGTTGACATTCCTTTAAAAAGTAAATAAAAGGTATTGTTTCTTGCACCAGTAAAATAGCTTTATTTTAGCTTGTTGCATCACTTCTAAAATGTAATATTACACTGTAATTTGTTACTTTTAAGTGCTAATATAGAGGAAATAGACTAAATGCCCTCTTATTTTATGGAGAGTTAGCATGGTTTAGTGGTTTGAGCATTGAATTATGATTCTGGAGAATAAGGCCTGATTCCCCGCTTGACCACAGAAATCCACGAGGCGACTTTCAGAAAATCACACTTCCTCACACAGAGCATGACAATGGCAAAGTCCTCTGAACAAATCTGGCCAAAAAAACTCCATGATAGCTTTGCCTTAGGGTCACCATAAGTCAGAAATGACATGAAGGCACACAACAACAAATATATGGCTCAGGTCCAGGTTACCTATATTTTCCCATATGAACCTGCCTGTGTTTTGAGACCTTTTGGGAAGGCACTTCTTTCGCACCCTCTTTCTCACAGGTACATTTGGGAACATAGGGGAGGGACCTTTCAGTAATTTCTTTGGAACCTTCCCAGAGAGATTAGACACCTGCCCTTGCTCTAATGATTTTGACAAGACTCACATTCCTTCCAGTAGAGATATCCGTGTGGGCAAGTCATTCCTCCTATTGGCCATGTGAGTTTTGGGAGTCAAAAAGTACAGGAAATAAAATTTCAATTCAATTAGCAACACAAACATACTTCCTTTGAGATCCAGGTTTGCAACATGGATTTTATGCATTTTGGTTGTATCTGCGCATGAACAAAAGGGCCCCCCACTTCAGATGTTCAACCCCAATATGTGGGAACTGCAAGTCTGAGTTGTTGTGTCTATGACAGGGTGCCTGACCAGTGCTCAAGTTTTTTTCCTTATTCACATGGTGGCAAAAGTTCAAAAGGGGAACACCCAAATAGGGACTCCATTGCTTTACCCATCTTGAATTGAAAACAGGTTGCTTGAGTGAAATTAACAATGTGAGGCTGAAAATGTCTACATGTGAAAATGGTAGCTGTTTGCCTCTCTGGAAGATGCATCTGTGCTATTATTTTGTGCAACTTAAGAGGCAGGTATGACTTTCATGTGGGTATAAATCCCTCCAAAAGTGGTGTGAAGCAGTCTTCAGTAACAGCATCAGCTCCAGCTTATTTTTTCTTCCAGTGTTGCCAAGGAATTATCGGGTACCAAGTGCTTTGCAGATATGTGTTGGCATTTTTATTCTATTGATTTAAAGATACTGGGGGAGGTAGAGGAATATATATCCTTATTATATCATACTATCTGATAAAACAATTCCTGCATATTGAGATCGGAGAGATGTTGTATTTTCTGTACAGAGGTGTGATGTATTCCTATACAAGACTAAGTTATTTATTATGACACTGATTGGGTTCTCTTATGGAAGGAAGCCTATTTGCCATTAACAAATACTACAACAGGCATATTTTGTAACCACCTGAGGCATTTGCACCTGTATATTTTTTATTCTACCATTGTGATACATGTGCCAGATATAAACATTACAAGAAAAGTTTTCACTGTCTCTGCTTTTATACCTTTCACAGTTCAGTCATGGGTGGCTGCAGAGTCAATAATAATTATTTTAGTAATGCATACTTTTGGTTGCTTCCATGTCCAGTTTGGAGACAAAGAGTAGAAAATTATCATTCGTTTTCTTTGTTTTACTCAGTATGTTCCTGAGCCGCACCTACCATCAATTGTGGATTCCTTGTCAGGAGGATGGTGAATATGTTCCAGGGTTTAGCTGGAACTTTTAAAGAGCTATCCAAGGCACTGTACCTAGTCTTAAAAATATTTTCAGAACTACAGCTAGCATGTTTAAAACTCAGGCTAAATCCTCAACCTTGCAGCTGAGAAACTCTAGTTACCAGTGCCTCTTTCTTATCCATTGGCTATGAAAAAATCTGTCATTTTCACTGTCTCTAGCATTAATGTTTTTTTAAAAACTTTATGTTCTTTCCATCCCCAAAGTGACAAAACTGGCAATTTTGGTTAAAGTCTGAGAAAATAACATTTTCTTCCCATTTGTCTGGCCAAATTCAACAGGTATACTATTCCAGGTACAGAGAGAGAGCAGAAATTAATTATGGATAAGTGATGGCAATCTAAAGCAAGCTTGAAGTATTTCCTCATAAGTAAATCCATGGGTGGGTAAATGCATTTTCATTCTTTTCTTGTTAAAGGGCAGGGTTGGTCTTTCACCTTTAGACTGCCTTGTGGGTAGGCCTGCCAGAACTCATCCTGGAGGATTGGTGAGTACACATTTTGATGGACTGGAGTTTTTTTGCCCCCTCCCACAAAAAGTCCAAACTCTGGCAAATTGTATGTCATTGGATCACATTCCATTCACCTGTAATGAGAAGTATTTTAAATGCATAGGCAAAACCTTCACAGACAGCAGAGATAATCCTGGGAGAAAGATGATGCATGAATTCCATAAACAAATTAATACATCTTGTCAGGAAACTGATGCTCTCGTCAGTAGGTGTTATCCACAAAGGTCAGCAGTTCCGAGAACCTCTACTACCAGTAGCAGTTTATCATTAATAACTTGGGGAAAGTTGGCTTAGCATGTGAGAGGGGGTACGGGCAGGATTGGAAGCACCAATATATACCAGTACTCGCTAGTAGAGATTCCAGGCATGGGTGAACTAAGAGAATTTGTATTTGCAAAGAACATGAAAGAACAAACATATGAGAGTGATTCACTCTAACATCCATCATACAGAGCTAACCGAAATGGAAAGGTAAAAAGAGAGAGTAGGGTATTAGAAGGCTGGAGGACGGTCATAGCTACCTGTTGTTGTTTTTTTAAAAGTCAACAGACAGCAGACTCCAAACAAGGTTTGAGAATATCAATCTCAGGATTCTAACAGGAATCAACAGAGTGCCAAGTACAAAGAGAGGAATAGAAACTCAAACTGAAGCTTGAGGGGAACAGACACTGTGGCAAGAAGGTTGAATGCCAGGCTGGATGCAAATAGAGTGAGAATGGCTAAAGCAAAAGGCAAGGGTTTCTGCTCCCCTATATATATATATATCTCAAAACTAGCTCCAATCTAGGGTGATTTCATGGGGGGAAAGCTTAATAGCCTTTCAGAGAACCCTGAGAGGGTTTCCAAAGTAGTGGATTTGTTTTGATATCCGAGAGATGAGAAGGGTTAATTTGACTGATGATTACTCCATTGACTTTTACAACATATCAACAGGATCTGAAATGCCTCAAAATGAGTAGACAGGAAGGGTATTTAGGAACACAGCAGGGGATAAAGGGAATCAGTCCTCCTTTAATCTGTTGGCAAGAACTCATCTGTTGACTTTTGGTTTTCCATAACAAATGCAGAGCATTTTTTTTTTTGCATCCTCTAGAAAGCCCCTTTACCCTTCTAAGCCATCAATATATATGGGGTCTCCATACCATATTCAAAATACTACCTTTTCCAATGTTTCATAGGTCTTCCCAGCCTCTGCAGCCCATGCTGGCATCCAGCAGTGAGATATCAAAAATATAGCTGGACTGAAACATCATTGGGACTTCAGGGAACAAAGGCGGGATATAGACCGCCATATAGTACATATTCTATACGTACTAGGGTTAGGAAGGGTAGAATACGTACAACATGGAGCCGCCCCTTCCACATGGGGGCCGCCATGTTTACGTACTGGACGCATAGCGTCCAGATGTGTCGCGACGCCTATGACGTCGCGAATGCGCCAGCGGCGCCTCGTGACGTCATAAAGGCGCCGCAAAAGATGCTTCAATATGGAGCTTGTTTTTTGTTCCGCGCGGGAGCCGCGTGGTTTGGCTGCTGCGGCTCCCTCGCGGAGCAAATGGCGCCGGCGGGAGACCGCTGCAAAGCGGCGGTCTATATCCCGCCTAAGATTGTGCACCAAAATCTGGAAGTTAGGACAATAGGTACTTGGTGCAGAGTTGTGAGGAGAGTCATTCCAAAGGAATTGCTTGTATAGGTTTGCTATTCAGTAATGTTTGATCTGCAAAAACCATTTGGAAAGGACCAGTGCGATTTTTATGTATCACACCCACACCATCCACCTCTAGCAGCAGGCTTACTCTGGCCTGAATTAAGCTGTTTGCACTATTAAGTATTTTAGAGCTCCTAATTTTAGGGGTTTTAATATGATAAAAAGGACATTTAAAATCATAATGGTTTAGAATTTTAGGTGCCAGCTGTTAGCATACTCATAAATCCTGTTTGGGGAGCAATACCTCTTCCATTTCAGCCCCAAGCTATTAAAAATATCCACCACATCTTTATTTCTTGTTTTCCAAATGAGTGTTTTGAGAAATACCCTGGTTGGAGGGAGGAGAGCTTGCGCGTGCACACACACACACACACACACACAAAATCTTTGATTAGTGGGAAAATAACATTCATGCTGAAGGAGGTGGGAGGATTTTTGTAATAGTGACATTTCCAATGTGGAATTAGATTTTTCTTCTTTTATATTTTTGCAATGTATGATTTTTCTTCTTCTTCTCTTGCCTTGTTGGCCATCCATTAAACATTAGAGATTTAATTACCTTGATCTCAGGAGAGCACCTCTGGCACATCTGTGGTGTAGAATCTTATAGCAGTGGGTTTCAAGCTTAGTGAAGATTCTTTTTCGGAAAACTCTGTTCTCCTTCTAACAGACTGTTGTGTTTAGGCTTGCAATCTATTTTCAAACCCTGTCAAAGAGCTAGACAGAAATCTGGAGAACTGTGCAGAAGAGATTTTACGAATGAATAATTTATTTTCCTATAGTACAAATACTAATACGAAAAATAGGGTTATCTAAAAATATGACAATCAAATATATCAATTTGACCAAATCAATCCCTAATACATATCCCCCAACAATCCTTTATTAATTGATATCCTTTAAAGTCCTTATTTGTAATGGATTTTCTGGAACCTGTTCATGAGTTACTATTGATATTTTCCTGAAATGAGCTAGCTCTCATTTTTATAAGATCCCCCCAGAAAATGATCCCTAGCACTACAAATCTGACATTAGGAAAGGTAACACAGGTTGCATCCACACTGCAGAAGTAATCCTGTTTGACCCTAGTTTAACTGTCACAGCTCAATGCTATAGAATGCTAGGAACTGTAATTTTGTGAGATATTTAGCCTTCTTTGTCATAGAGCTCTGGTGCCACGACAAACTACAATTCCCAGAATTCCATAGCATAGTGGTGTCAAACTGGACTATTTCTGCAGTGCAGATGCAGTCACAGAAAAGGCCATAGTGCCATCACATTAAGCCTGTTCAGCAGTGATTCTCAACCAACCCCCTAATAGTTTGGTGTGGACTTCAATTCCCAAAAGTTCCAGATAAACATTATTGTAGAGAAACATCTTATTTAGAGTTTCATGGGTGTCTTTATTTGGTAGAGATTTGGCTGACATATCTGAGGCCAGTTGCCCTTTGCTATCTCCATTACTGAACACTATACAGAATTCAAACTAGTGGAAAGGTTGAAGTGATGGAAACAATATTCAAAATTAGTACCCTCCCCTCAGTGTTTTTCAAATGTTGAGAAACTGTTGAGAAGAATTCTGAACTGATGAGAAAGGTTTATTCAGCACAAAATTCACATTTAATTGTTTTGTACAGAAAACAGCATATTCTGTGTAATTAATAATATTTATGCATTTGCACACTGTTGGTTTGCACAAAAATATTATTTTCTTTACACAAAATAATATTACTGCATTGAAATATTTTCTTCACAGAAAATGCTGCTTTCTGTACAGAACAACTATGTGCAAATTTTGTGTAGAATACATCCTGAATTGCGAATATTGTGGCTTCTGAAGCCTTTTGCACAGTGGGAAGAAAATTGCTGAAATTACTCATTCAAGAAGCCCTTTCAGCCACAGACTATGGCGGGTTACAGACCGCCGAAATGCGGCGGTCTGCTGCCGCTGCTGGTTGCTGCATCCAGAAACCACAACAGCCAAACGGCACCGTTCCCGGACGCAGCAAAGAAGGAGCGTGAAAATTGCGCTCCTTCTTGCAGCCCGGAAGAGACGCTGTGAGGCACTAGTCGTGCACTCGCGGCGTCACTTCCGCCGCACGACGTGCAGATGCAGAGCGTCCGTTATGTCAAAATGGCAGCATCCGTGTGGAACGGCCGCCACCATTTGTTACGGACTCAGTCTGTGCTAGGGTTAGGGGCATCTGGAAGAGACACCCCTTTCTAACACTAGCACGGACTGAGTCCGTCCTAGGGTGCCCGTTTGTAACGGGCCCAAATTGTGTAACCTTGGGGCACTCACCATTTCTCAGTTTCATCTACCTTACAGAGCTGTTGGCAGATGGCATGGAGTGAGCCAACAAATGCAAGATGCCTATAATAACTTGTATGGGGGAAAGGGCAGGGTACCAATTAGGCATTTCTTCCCTGTGTTTTGCAGATAGGTATTAGTGTAAGAATGGTAAAATAACATGTATAATCACATAGGCTGGTACATAAAATGCAAACCTCACGATTTTTCTTCTGATGTATGTGTTCTTCAAGAATTTCTTCATGTTTATTTGGGGACTGTTCCTGCAAGACTGGTCAGACTGCAGAACTACTGGTTATGTTCTGGAGTTGGCTGTGTGGAGTATGTACTTTAAATTAATTACACCTTCTTCCTGTTTGCTTCTGGACTAAGTAGAAAATATTGACACTTGCTCTTCAAAGCCAAAGCATGGCCTCAGGATACCTGGGGAGAACCCTTGTTTTGCTCTTTGAACTTGGGCACTCAGAATCTCAGTTCCCAGAATCCCCTGGCCTTTGTGGTCTGTGCTACCCCTGTAGGTTAAGTAAGTGGTTAAGATTGTTCTTAGAGCTTTTGCCAAATGCTCCCCAAAGTAAATTTTGCTAAAAGATTCATTGGAAGGCTAAGTGTTAGCTGTAGCATGAGTAGGGATGTACAGACCTGTCAAATTCAATCTCCTTTTCCAGCTACTTAACTCATTGTGACTCAGGCCCACATCAAATTGCAAAATTCTTCCAGACAGCCACTGCCAGCATAGAACATTTTGCCTATTTCCATGTTCATTTTTGCAAATATATACATTTTGTGCACTTTTCCAAAAAGCATTTGTTGGTGTGCAAACAGCTTTGCAAATGCAGACTATAAATAGCACTTGACTCTGTATTTGATAACTACAGGTAAGAATCCACTATTGAGTAGTCTTAAACCTAAGGAATATCTCCCCCATACTGAAGGAACAACTGCTTTCTTTATTCTAGTCCCTTTTGTATCTCATGTTGCAGAAGCATCAGAGCAATTCCCTTGGCAGACGGTTTGAAATTTTCTTTTGCCCAGACTTCCCAAGGTAAAATGTCATCCTTGAAAATAGAGGGTACTGGTACCAACTGCATAAATATGAGAATAAGATTGGGAGGATATACACGCTGTCTGTTAAACTTTTTCCCTGTTACGTAAGAGTGGCCTGTTGGATTGGCATTGGAACTTGCACTGCTGAATGAATCTTTCTCTTACAGGATATTATTGTTGGAAATTAGGGCATGCTTCTTCATGAACAGAACTGCAGCTGTCTTGCACACTGACATCCTGAGACAAGAATTCCAAATAATTAGAAAACACAGAAAACTGTGTTGAACAGTTGCCTTCAACAAGAATTCCTCATAGCCACTTGGAGATTTATAGGTGATGGACCTTGATGTGCTAATTAATTAGCTTTTGCAAAAGGTATTGGCTTTTGAGCATGTCTGTTTTCCTTGCTGTTGTGCTTTAGATGACAATGTTGTCTCCTAGGCATTCATCTGCTCTGGGTGAGGTGATGGCTCATCTTGCTGATGATTTTCATCAGCTGTATCTGCCAATGTTTGAGAGGGGTGAATTCACCTGGCTTCTTCAGGTCTACCTCTTCTGAGCTGCATTTCTCTGGATGAGTTCTGAAAGTTAATGCTAGCATGCCAAAAGTTCCCAGATGGATAATCTGTGGCAGATAGGTTTCCCAGGAAATGGCATGATAGAGGACATGGGAACTGAGAGTGAGTAGATTTGTAATAATGCCTTTCCTCCATACCAGCTGCTATGGAGGGAGAGAAGAGCAGGCAGGCACAGCTTTATCCTGCCTAGGCCCAGAAGCTGAGGAAAATCCCTCTCTCTATCCCCATTGCCACAGCTGTATCTTCAGAGGGAAGGAAGAACCAAAATCTGCTGAGTTTAATCCTGTCCTGCACAGCCATTGTAGTGTCCATTTAATGCATAAGTCTCATGATAGGGAACTGTAAGCACCATGTACAATGACTGTGCTATATAAATAAATATATGATGATAATGATGATGAAGAAGAAGAAGATGATGATGACGACGACGACAACCATCTTGCACCCCAACTAGATTACTTATGCAGCATGATGGTGAAATGTGTATTACTGTCACTAACCACGGGTCTGAATTTCCATTTCCTTGCTATGCTACCTAGTTGAAATAGCTTGATGTTGCTTTGCTGAGAACTTCTGACAGGTGTTTGAGTATTTTATTTCTTTGTAAGTTTATTTCTTTGTAAGTTTGTATCCTGCCTTTCTTCAAACATGGAACCAAAACTGGCTTACAAACAGACAAACACACACACACACTCACATGCCTATGCCCAGCCCTGTATGATTAGGTCCCAGTGAGTGGAATAACTAGCAAGAAATGTTCTTGCTTCATATGTTGAATTCACAGTCTGCAGTATCTTGGTTAAACACATACACAAACACACACCTGTTGAGATTTCAGGTTATGGAAATATTACTTCTGAGTTTCTTTGGGTGTGCTGTTTTTATCCCACTGCATTAGCAGATGTGAAGGTGCTAGCAAAAAGGGAGAGTGTTTTAATCCTGGAGGCTTGAGCTCATAAAACACTTGAGAAATGCAAAGGCAGCAGTCATTTCTGCCCCTTTTGGCACTGGTGACAGTGTATGTCAGGATTATGAATTACTGCCAACTCTGCATTTTGGCCAGGAAAGTTTTTTTTAAAAAAAAAGTGGAGGGGAAGGGAAGCCTCAGTGAGTTTTAACTTTCTGAGAAGATATTGATTGTAAAGATTAGACTGTTCTGCACAAATCTCTTTAGACTAATGTAGCGGAAAAAAAAGATACTGAAAACTTTACTGATTCAGGTGACTAACAGGCATGTGCGATTGTCAAGAGAGTGAGTCCAAAAAGAGGTAAAAATGAATTGCTAATCCTCCAGTAGACATCTATAATACACAAACAACAAAAATGCTTATGACTTACTAAAGACTAATGTATGTTGTTTGACATATGTTGTCATGGAGTGTGTCCCACTTTATCTGATGCATGGATATTGCTTCAGTGGGCAGATTATTATACACTTCAGGTAAGAGGCTGTAATCATTAGAGTCATAGATAACTGAAATGAAAAAAAGTTTAAAAGTACTCAATTAATAGTGGTCATTAACAGTGAATAATTGGGCGGCAACACAGACATTCTTGCAGGATGATTAACATCTGTACTGTACTTTTCCAGGCATAGGAAATAAAGGAGTTTATCACACGGGAAGAATTCCTTTTAATTTCAAATGAAAAGAAAGTGGGGCCAGAACGCATTCACATGAATTTGCTAGTTCAACAAATTTATGTGAATTCGAATTGCATTCGAACTGACTTCCCATTGCCCAAAAATAGCTTGCCATTGCCCAAAATTGCGTGTGGTAGCCTATCATACAATAACGTGAAACTCCATGATTGCGTTCGGATTGCCATTGGATTATACGTCCAATTTCCCTTGTCTGATAAACTCCAAATTCTTATTGGCATCTTACAATGGGCATATTGGGTTTCTGATGCCCAGAGGGAGTCCTGTTTATTCCTCATTGAATTTCTAAGTTTTTAAACACAGAAATCAGGAAGAATTAAGTATGTTTAAAGAGATACAATGATGATGTTAAGGTCTTCACTTCCAAATGATATATATTGTTTATTGTCTCCCCATTTTATTCTTCCAACAACCCTATGGTCACTTGCTTGTCCATATTCAACCAGTGAGCTTTAAATCTGTATGCAATATGGATCTGGGTCGTTCATGTCTTAATCAGACACTATAATAGGTGCTGCATGCTACCTCTGAAAAACCCATGATGACCAGAGCTTGGAAGCATTGCCTTTTTGGGATCCCAGATCCCAGAATTTCTTCCCTGTCATGGCCACCGGCTGAATAGTTCTAGGGGGCTGTAGTCAAAAAAAAATAATAATTGTTCAAGCTGTTGTATTTCTTGCTGTTTCAAACTTAAAGCAACCCTATGGTGAACTTATCTGTTTGGTTTTCTTTGCAAGATTTATTCAGAGAAGGTTTGTCATTGCCTTTCTCTGAGGCTGAGATACTGTGACATGCCCAATGGCCGAGTAGGGATTTGAACTTTGGTCTTCAGGAGTCCTACTTCAACACTGAAGTAGTGTTGTGCTGATGCTGTGTGCTGTGTTGGTGCTATTTATATTTTTCCTAAATTTGTAATTGATCCTCCGTATCTACCTATTCTGCAACCATGGGTTCAACCAGCCACAGCTTGACTTTTTTTACAAAACTGCAAAAAATAAATTTTGTTTTTGCTATTGTATACATGAGACATAATTTTATTATATCATTATACATTACAGGACTTGAACATCCATGGATTTTGGTATCCATGGGGGAACCTGAAACCAACCCCCAGTGGATACTAAGGGCCCACTGTATTTTACTATTTTACTGTGACATTGTGCCAAGCCAGAGGTGAGGAGAATGTGACTCCATGTAGTCCCCAAGTCCCCCTGTACCCCTCTAAAACTTTTTTGGGGTGGGGGAATGAATTGTTTTTATCTCATAATGCTCCAGTGTCATGTTAAGGTAGTACTGACATGTTTTTGAGCACCTCTGGGCTGTTTTAGGCCCAGGAGAGGACTTTTTAATATCTAACAAATATAACCAAAATCAAGGTTATTTTTCTTGACTACTTTCCGAGTTCAAAAGAGGCTTTGGACCACAAAAGACTCTGGAACAAGACACCTCTCTCATGAGGTGTAAAGATAGATTAGGACTTAGGCCGCCTCCTCCTCCTCCTTGTTTGTTATGATGTCATTTTTATGATCTCTAGACTCTGTTGTTGTTCAGGTCATTTTCGACTTATGTCAACCCTAAGGCAAAACTTTCACAGGGTTTTCTTTCAAGATTTGTTCAGAGTGGGTTTGCCATTGCCTTCCCCTGAGACTGAGAGAGTGTGACTTGGCCAAAGTCACACAGTAGGCTTCCTTTGCCCAGTGAGGCTTTGAACTCTGGTCTCCAGAGTCCGGGTCCAAAACCCAAACCATTACACCACCTGCCTGCCAGCATTCCCAACCCTTTTTAACAAAGAGAGAAAAGTAGCATAGGATGTAGCATCCTGTAGACCAATTCCATGCTGGCTAAATGTAAATATCTGTGATAGATTGCACTGTACTGGCAGCTGTCAGAAATATTTAAAATGGATCAGACCTTTTTCACTTTCTCTCTTCTAATAATGAATATTTAGTGAGACTTTTAAAGCTTCTAGCTATTAATTATGGCACCTAAAAATACCCAGGCATTCAGTCAATGCAGAATTGGCATGGGTCTGTTCGTTCTGACAGCTTCCTGCCACCGACATACCCGGTTTCTTTCTTTTCTTGTGTGTATTTGGAGGGGTGTGTATTTGTAGCAAAATTTATTTATTTGAATGATGCCAACAGGTGGCAAAATGGAACTACCATCCTCCTGCTGAGACAGTACACTCCGCACAGATAAAGTGCTGGTTTTATACCTGAATGTTTCTGCAATTGAAATTATATATGGTGCAATTATCATAAATTTAGTTCTATCCTAGACATTTATATTGGTCCACAGGTAGAAATCAAAGTGGAAAAATGCTGGGCTGCTCTGAAAATCCCTCTAAATGCCATTGTTTTTGATTTAAAATAACATACTTCTATAGATAAGAAGCTTCTCTTTCTATCTGCTTTTCCATTTCTAAATTTCATTGTGCCACTGAGGGGTATTTTCAGACTCTTTAAGTAAGTCTGTATTTCCACAGCTGAAATTAATGTTTCTACTGTTGAAATAAATGACTTATTCCAACAATAGAAAGTTGATTATACTATTGATAAAGAGGCTGTCAGTCAAGTAATTCGCATTCATATATTCAGGTACCTTAACTAATCACAGAATAGTGTAGAACAAGCAGCCGTTCTGTTAAATATTCCTTTGCAGAGTGAAATTCCTCCTATGAATACAGTATGTTTCATAAGGAAATGTTTTTTTCTCCCACAGTATTTTGCTCTTATTCATATGAATATGTTCACTGAAAGCACCAACCATGTAGTCAGAAATCCTCAGGTGCCCATAGACAGTGAAGTCACTTAGGCCTGTTACAGACAACCAAAATAAAGCTGCTTCGAGTCACAGTGGAGGTGTATGGTGTTTCAATGATGCATGCATCCTAAGACTTCAGAAGCCACACCAAAGCCACGCTCAAGTCCTTAGGGCTGGAGCGTGGCTTTGGTGTGACTTCTGGGCTCTTAGGATGCATACATCATTGAAACACCATACCTCCACTGTGACTCAAAGCAGCTTTATTTTGGCTGTCTGTAACAGGCCATAGAGTCCAACCATGGTTTTTAGCCATTGTCAAATCTTCCCATATTTTCATGGACTGCTCACCTATCCTGATTACAGGTGTGAGAGAATTTGGTCTCAGTTAACCATTTAATAAGAATTTGCTGAAATACACAAATGTCTTCATAGATCAAATCATGGGATCATAGATTTGGAAGAACCCATCAGGACCATCCAGTCCAATCCCCTGCTGTGCAGGAAGACACAATGAAAGCACTCTGAACAGATGGCTATCCAGTCTCTGTTTAAAAACCTTTTTGGAAAACTGTAGTTCAAAAGGTAACATTTCCAAATCTATTCAGTGGTGTGTGAGAGAAAGGAAATCCTTCCTTAGCGCTTCTTCTAAGTCCCTTAACATACACTATGACGGCTGAGTATATCCATCCTTCACTTCATGCTTTCCTGTTTTGTCCAATGACTACCATAGGCCACTTTCTCCAGAGTCCAGGCCAGTGTGAAAGACTGAATAATACTTCCATTAATTCTTTGCGTCTTCTAGACAATTTGGGAAAAGATGGGAGAGAACTTCAGGAAAGTTGTCTTACTGGATAGCTAGTGAAGGACAATTACAAAGACAGAAGAGCAGTCATTGCTAGAAAGCAGATATTTCAAAATCTGTGGCCATGAGCATAGAATCATAGAATCATAGAATCATAGAGTTGGAAGAGACCACTAGGGCCATCCAGTCCAACCCCCTGCCATGCAGGAAATCCAAAACAAAGCATCCCTGACAGATGGCCATCCAGCCTCTGTTTAAAGACCTCCAAGGAAGGAGACTCTATCACCCTCCGAGGGAGTGCATTCCACTGTCGAACAGCCCTTACTGTCAGGAAGTTCCTCCTAATGTCTTTTCCTGCAGCTTGCATCCATTGTTCCGGGTCCTGTTTTCTGGAGCAGCAGAAAACAAGCTTGCTCCCTCTTCAATCCCTTCAAATATTTAAACAGGGCGATCAATCACCTCTTAACCTTCTTTTCCCAGGCTAAACATCCCCAGCTCCCTAAGTCGTTCCTCATAGGGCATGGTTTCCAGACCTTTCACACATTTGGTCGCCCTCCTTTGGACACGCTCCAGTTTCTCAATGTCCTTCTGAATTATGGCGCCCAGAACTGGACACAATATTCTAGGTGGGCCTGACAAAAGCAGAATACAGTGGCACTATTACTTCTCTTGATCTAGACACTATACTTCTATTGATGCAGCCTAAAATAGCATTGGCCTTTTTAGCTGCCGCATCACACTGTTCACTCATGTTCAACTTGTGGTCTACTGGACTCCTAGATCCCTTTCACACACGTAGTTTCATTCAGCCAGGTGTCACCCATCCTATATCTGTGCATTTTATTTTTCCGCCCTAAGTGCAATACCTTACATTTCTCCGTGTTGAATTTCATTTGTTAGCTTGGGCCAGCTTTCTAGTCTATTCAGGTCATTTTGAATCTTGATCCTGTCCTCTGGGGTATTAGCTATTCCCCCAATTGGTGTCATCTGCAAATTTGATAAGTATGCTCCCAATTCTGTCATCCAGGTCATTGATAAAGATGTTGAATAGCACTGGGCCCAGGACAGAGCCCTGTGGGACCCCACCTGGTCACTTTTCTCCAGGATGAAAAGGAGCCATTGTTGAGCACCCTTGGGTTCGGCCGGTCAACCAATACTAATCCATTTAACAGTTCCTTTGTCTAGCCCACATTTTACAGCTTGTTTGCAAAAATGTCATGGGGAACTTTGTCAAAGGCCTTACTGAAATCAAAGATATACATATATCCACAGCATCCCTTCATCTACCAAGCTGGTAATTTTATCAAAGAAAGAGATCAGGTTTGTCTGGCATGACTGTTTTCTCTGAAACCCATGTTGAACTTTTTGTGATTATGGCATTGCCTTCTAGATGTTCACAGACTCTCTGTTAATGATCTGCTCCAGAATCTTTCCTAGTACTGATGTCAGACTAACTGGACGTAATTGTTGGGATCCTCTTTTTTCCACTTTTTGAAGATGGGGACAACGTTTGCCCTCCGCCAGTCTGCTGGGATCTCTCCTGTTTTCCAGGAGTTTCAAATATGATTGCCAATGGCTCCGATATTACATTTGCCAGTTCTTTTAATACCCTTGGAGAAGTTCATCGTGGTCCCGGAGACTTAAATTCATTTAGATTAATAAGGTATTCCTCTACTATCTCTTTACTTATCCTGAGCTGAAATTCCTCTATCTGTCCTCTGCTCCAATCCTCAGGTTGAGCACCTTTGCCTTTTCTGAGAAGACTGAGGCAAAGAAGGTGTTTAGTAATTCTGCCTTTTTCTCTGTCTTCTGTTAGCATCTTGCCATCTTCTCCACGCAGTGGCCCTACCGTTTCCTTCTTCTTCCTTTTGCTGCGGACATATCCAAAAAGCCCTTATTGTTCTTAACCTCTCTAGCAAGCCTGAGTTCATTCTGCGCTTTAGCTTTTTCTGATTTACCCCACACATGCCTGCTATTTCTTGAATTCCTTTTTTTTGTGACTTCCCCCTTTTCCATTTCTTATACATGTTCCGTTTCAAACTTAGCCGGTTGAAAGTTCCTTAGTCATCCATCCTTGTTTCTTGAGACACCCCCGTTTTCTTTCTCACTGGAACTGTTTGAAATGTGGCCTTCATATCTCCTTTTGAGAAAGTCCCATCCGTCCTGAACTCCTTATCTTTTAATATTCTGACCATGGAATTGCCCTCAATACTCTCAAGTTTACTGAAATCCGCTCTCCTGAAGTCTAGGATGCGTGTCTGACTAGGCCTGGCTTCTCCTTTCCACTGTATTACAAACTCCAGGAAACATGGTCACTTCCACCTAATGATCCCACCACTTGCACCCCATTAACCAAGTCATCCTTGTTGGTTAGGATTAGATCTAAAATAGCTGACCCCCTTGTTGCCTCTTCCACCTTTTGGACCATGAATTTGTCTTCCAGGCAAGTGAAGAATTTGCAGGCTTGAGGATTTTGCTGAGTTTGACTTCCACAAATATCAGATAGTTGAAGTCACCCATCACTACTACATCCTCTTTTCTGACTGTGTGGTCATCTGTTCTAGAAAGATATCATCCAATTCCTCAGTCTGACTTGGGGGTCTGTAGTAGACTCCCACTGTAACATCCTTGTTGTTTCCCTCCCCTTTAATTTTTACCCAGATGCCTCCACCTGGCTTCCATGATTGATGTCCTGGATCTCTTCATGGTGTAAATATCTCTGACATATAGTGCTATTCCTCCTCCTTCTTGTTTGACCTATTTTTCTTAAAAAGCTTATACCCCTCTATTTCCACATTCCAATCATGAGACTCATCCCACAAGGTTTCAGTGATGCCTATATATATATTTGCTTTGTTGTACTAGGAGTTCGAGTTCATCTTGCTTTATTTCCCATGCTCTGTGCATTAGTGTAGAGACACACAGACCATGGTTTCCCTTTTACTTGCTGCCTGTGCAAGTTTTTTTGCCTCCCACGTGTTGGGTCCTTGCACTTTTTTCTTGTTTTCCTCAATGTCAGTTTGACATTTTCGCCATCCCTTTCGCCTTCCTTAAATTGTCTCCCTTCCCCGCGAACTCAGTTTAAAGCCCTCCTGATCAAGTTCTTGAGACTGTTGGCAAAAACATTTCTTCCAACTGGGTGAGATGGCAACCCGTCTGTTGCAAAGAATTCCCTCTCATGGAACCGCAACCCATGATCGAAGAATCCAAATCCTTCTCGGCGGCACCACGTGCGAAGCCATTTGTTCACATCCGCTATTTTCCTCTCCCTTCCTGGACCAGGCCCTCAACTGGCAGAAGAGACGAGATGACAACCTGTACAATCCATTCCTTTCAGCTTCCTACCAAGCGCCTCGTAATCCCTTTGATGTTCTGAAGGCTGTGTCTGCAGTATCATTAGTTCCCACGTGGACACAAAGGAAGGGGTATTTGTCAGTAGGGCTTGACCAGTCTTGTCAGCCTCTCTGTCACATCACGGATCTTTGCACCTGGAAGACAACACACCTCTCGAGACATCTTGTCAGGCCTACATATCACTGCGTTCTGTACCCCGCACAAGGAGTCCCCCACTAACGACACACGCCTCCTCCGAGGCTTAGCAGCGACTGTTCCCTCGGGTGGGACTGCTCAGGCTTTCCTGCTCTGTCCCTGAAGTCCTGTCCATGCTGCTCTTCTTCATCCTCCTTGATAAGGGAAAGAGCTTCGAATCAATTCTCTAGCTGCAAGCTCCCAGAACAATTCCCTTCTGGCTTACTTCTCTGTGTGACAATTCCTCCAACTGTCTGCCTCCGGTGTATGGCAAAGTGACCTCTTCCACCCTAGCATCTTCCTCGTGCATGGTACTCATCCAAGATGGTTAGTTCTATTGGTGTCCAGAAATCCTCTTGTTCCCAATGATGCTGAAGTGTAGCTATTCTTGACTCCAGCTGCTGCACTTTTCTCCTCCAAGAGTGCTACCAACTTGCACTTGGTGCATGTGAAGTTCTCGACTTCTGTAGGCAAGAAGAGAACATCCCCCACAAGAGTTGCAGGTGACTGCAGCAGATCCCTCGTTGTCCATACTGCAAAGTCTTAGTATGACTATAAAAGTCAATCTACTTGGAATACTACTTTAAAGGAATGTCCTGCTGCTATCTGATACTTAAAGGCAAGGTTCTATTTCAATAATCTGATTCTAACCTGATGCCACTTGAGTAGAAGTTGTTGAGTTAAAGAAAACTAAAACTAACGGCGGCCGGCTCTGGAAGTTGGTATATAAAGCTAGTCTGCTAGCTCCGCCCCTTTTGACTCACAGATGTGACTCACAGAAGCTCCACCCCTTCAGCAACGAGCACACGGTCCTCAAGCACATGGTCTCAAAATGGCTGCCAAGCAGTTCCCTCCTTCTCCTCTCTCGTCCGGACTGCTCGGAAAGGCTCTGGAAGTTGGTATATAAATCTAGTCTGCTAGCTCCGCCCCCTTGGACTCACAGAGGTGACTCACAGAAGCTCCTCCCCTTCAGCAACAAGCACACGGTCCAAAATGGCTGCCAAGCAGCTCCTCTCCTTCTCCTCTCTCTGGCCAGACTGCCTCTGGAAAGGCTCTGGAAGTTGGTATATAAAGCGAGTCTGCTAGCTCCGCCCCCTTGTGACTCACAGATGTGACTCACAGAAGCTCCTCCCCTTCAGCAATGAGCACACGGTCTCAAGCCACACGGTCTCAAAATGGCTGCCAAGCAAGCTCCTCTCCTTCTCCTCTCTCTGGCCGGACTGCTCTGGAAGGCTCATGCTCTCAGTCTCAGAGGAAGGCAGTGGCAACCCTCCTCTGAACCTTTATTGCCAAGGTATCCCCATGATAAGGTCACCTTAGGCTCACTATAAATTGGAAACAACTTGAAGGCACACGACATAACAACAGCAACAGCAGCAACACAACAACAACAAACATATTTTTGCTGCTTCACTCAAAGAATTCAGGCCAGGTCAAGGGAGGTAAAACAGATTAGCTTGCTTTTCCCAAACTTATGTGAAACACATGTTTTTCAAAACTCTAGAAAATCCCACCAGACCAAAAAAGACATCATACTAAAACAGCTGTGTTGAAAAAGTGTGTATGTGTGTGTATGCATGGCACAAGGAAGTGATGGGGTTTGAAGGGATTAATATTCATAGTGAGATATATATATATATAATTATATGACATTTCTCCGCGAAGATCTAAGGATTTCATTCAGCAGAACATGAGTTGGGTATGAGTCAGCCTGTGAGATTTTTTTCCCCCCAAACATTGGTTTTGTGGAGGAGTGGAAGATACTGCCTGAGCAGAGGGTTTTTTTTTTATGAAGCATAAGAAGTAATAGTACTACTTTCACTTGACACTGATTAAACTTCAGTTGGAGCATAATGTAAAAGTGTTAGTCACGAGAATTGAGATGGATACAAATGTATGGAAGAAATTGTAGAGGGAAGCAAAGATGAGAAAGAATTTGTAGCATTGACATGCGAGGGAAGTTGAAGGAACTGAACATATTTACCTGCATAAATGAAAAGGGCCTGTGATAGCATGAAACAGTTGTCTCAAGGTGCAATACGGAAAATTTGGAATAGCTCACTAGAAGGTGAAAGTCAAAGAATGGTTGGATAGAATAAATTTATCCAGGATTTTTTTTTCTTCTCGTGAAAAGAGAGAGAGAGCGAGAGAGATGTCTCCATGGCCACGCCAAATTTTTAAGTCTAGCTCCTATCTTTCCTTAGTTGTCAGTGGCAGGGCTTTATGGCACTACTATTGTAACTAGGATTGTTGGGTCTATGGTTTATGCTTCTTATTTTGCACTTCATGCTTTTTAGCTGTTTTATCTTTATTGGAAGCCTCTTTGAGTCCCTTTGGGAGAAAATCAGACTACAAATCAATTAAATAAATATATAAAAAGGCAGGCATTTCCTGATAACCCTGGATAACTGTTAAACTATTTATTTAACTCATATTTTCCCTCTCCCAATATGGGCTCAAGGATGCTCACAGTACAAGTTACAACAGTAGGTAATACAAAACATACACAGTTAAGCAAAGAAGCATATTAAAATATTAATTTACAACAATTTTTAAAAACCTTTAAAATGTAAAGTCATGACAAAAATATAACACAACACACCCTACTGAAAGAGAGTCAAAGACCTATGTACCAGAAAGGTCATTGCCTACCAGCAAAAAGAGAACTGAAAGGGGGCCATCCTACCTTCTGTTGAAAGGGAGTTCCACGGCTACAACTGGCCACCAATAATTATTTCTCCTGTGCCCTCACCAATGTCACTGGGTTGGTGTCATCCAATGTGGGAACTCATGGTGGTGTAACCCCACCCCCATGAACCTGCTGAGATGGAGGTGCATATAAAAAGAGGGTATCATTATATGGCACCACCATGCAGCCCATCTAGGACAGCTAAGACAGAATGCCACCCTGAGGAAGAACAGTTGTGTTTTAACAAAAGGATTACAAAATCTTCAATTAAAGAGGAAGTCACAGCAAACAGCTTGAAGGGGTGTCATGTTGAGAGATGGAGCAAGCTTGCTTTCTACTGCTCCAGGGAATAGGAATACAATGGATGCAAGCTGCAGGAAGAGAGATTCCACTTAAACATTAGGAGGAACCTCCTGACAGCAAGAGCGTTTTGACAGTGGAACACACTCCGTTGGAGTGTGGTGGGGTCTCCTTCTTTGGAGGCTGGATGGCTGTCCTCTGGGGGTGCTTTGATTGTGAGTTCTTGCATGTCAGGGGTTAACGGGAGGGCCCTTGTAGTCTCCCCCACTTCTATGATTCTATGATTCTAGGCTGCCCCCTCTCAGAGGTCAGTGGCATAAAGTAGCCAAGCAGAGGGTGCAGATGGGGAACAGATAGAAAGATCCATGGCTCCACCAACATTCTTACCCCCAAAGGGGAGCAACACCCCAAGAAGAGTCCCCCTTTCTTTCTGGTGGAGAGGTTGGGGACCCCTCAGTGCTATACAGTGTCATGCCCCCGATGGTGTCACCCATTGCTATTAGCACCCCCTAGGGATGCCACTGCATGTCTGTGATGGTTGTGGGTTCAAATGAAAAACAAGAAATGATCATGGTGAAGATAGATAATTGTTTGCTGGTATCTTTTACATTTTCATTGCCCCACACCCTACCCTGCAAGCACATACATAAACATCTATAAGGAGGAATTATGCCCCATACCTTTGATGAAATGAGCTGGAGTCTGAAAAAAAATCAGGCTAAATGAAATTCATGGGACTTTAAAGTGAAACAAGACTCTTTCTTGTCTTTACTGCAACAGACTGAGCATCATTGTGCCTTCCTCCTCTGGAGGAGAAGGAGGCATAAGAGGAGATGATGATGGATTATTATTCCAGCATCCACTGCTCCCACCATCACCATCATGGCCCTAGGTTAAATAATAAAACTGCAGTGCTGGAAATGGCAGTGTTTTGTATTCCACCACTTTTCTGCAGTTAGCATTAAAATAAATAACCTCTGCTCAACCTAGAGGCTCCTCTAGACACTCTTACACAACACTTTATGGATTTGTGTTGGCTTATTTCTGTCGAGTAAGAGATACCTCTTGCATCAAACTGTAGCTTTTAAATGGAGGTGGAGGGGGAAGAAGAATGATCCTTTACTTCAACCTGTATCATTCTTGACATCAGTAGGCAATTGTGATTAGGAAGCAAACACATAATTTATTTTCTTTTCCCCTAATGCAACAGCCCACCCAGAAAAGAAAAGGAAAATCACAATCTTGCACACAGAGTCCAAATACAGTTTGTCAGGACAAACATATGATTAAGAGAATGTACCTTTAATATAAAAGAGAGTGATGTGGCTGACTCAGAAACAGAAACAGGTAGCAGTATCCGTCCTACACAAGTGGTTCAGTGAAAAAGAATTGGCTTCCCTGTTGGTGTAAATGGCTTTTTATGTAAAAGTGATTCTAAAATGTCTCATATAATATGACTCAGTGAAGCACAGCTCCCAAAGAGTAGGAACATTTAACTTATTTAATTAACAACAACAACAACACTTTATTTATTACCAGCCTCTCCCCATGGATTGAGGCGGAGAACAGCAACAGACCAACAAATACATGCCATCAGTTAAAAACACATCAGTTAAAAACACATATCAGACAAGAGACATGCATATTAAAACAAGCCACATTTAAAATTCATTATTTAAAATTTACAGTTAAAAATAATCTGGATAAACCTGCCAGAAGAGACTAGTCTTTAATGTTGTTTTAATTTTGGACAGCATATTCAGCTGTCAAATCTCTTCCAGGAGGTTGTTCCACAGTCTAACAGATCTTTAGACCTCCAGATGTGTAGGAGTACAGCTACCACAATTGTTTCCATGCTTTTTTTTTAATTGGCTTTCCTGACCTTTGTTATAACTCCTCATGGGGTGAGATGGATGCAGTGGTTACTTCTGCAATGTTTGCAAGGTCCCTCTCTGGGTTACCAGGCAAGTTTGGTGTGGCTTGGATTTATTGTGTCATTCCCATTACTTCTGTATTCCTCCTTTTTTATTTCTGAAAAATCTTGCCACATAATTTACTTTATAGACACATGCATGTATAAAATACCTTATGTGTTTCAATATCTTAACTACTATTTACATGATTTTAAATATTTTAAACATCATTATTATATACTTTAATTACAGTCTAACTTCCAGCCCACTCTGTTTTCACAGTAGCATGTAATCCATCTCAGTTTCTATAAAACCTAATTTTAGCCTTGGATACTGAATCACTATGTCCCAGCCACTCAAAGTTTTATGCTGCTTTGGGTTTTCTCAAAATAAGCTGTCAAATCTGATTATTTCTGTTGAGTCCTTTAATTTACTTATTATGTTGGTCTTATTAGGAATTTGTTTAATTTCCATATTTTGCATAAGCCATTCTAGCTATTGCAAGATGGTATCAAGTAGGGATGTTCCTTATCCATCTCATATGAGATACAGCTTGCTCATCTGTATGATAGCCATGTCTGTGGGGCAATGAATCCACTGTGGGTTACAGTGCAGACTTTTAAAGAGGAATCCAATGTTTTTGGTATAGGTTTAAGCATCTTGAATAGCTCATTTAAAGTTCCAGTCGAAGCCCAGTCACTTCCCAGTTCACATGGAAGTCTACCAATCTCCACTGGTTCTATTAGCATCTCTTCATAACTTTAGACAGAACTGCCTGCTACATTACCTTTTTAACTGGAGAAGCTAGAGTCTGAATATGCAATCTTTTGCATACAATCAATTGAACACATGGCAAAAGGTTCCATATTCAGGCTCTAGGTTCTCTCACATATATATGATCCAAGTTGTTGGATCAAAAATACATATGATCCAAGTTGTTGACTGATTTTGGTTAGCTCAACCCAGTATCTCCCCCCTCTGCCTCAATTTTGGTCTGTTCCTATTAGGTCATATTTAGGATGAATCTGAGAGTGCTTCTGGGAACGTCTATAGGTTTACTAACTTTAGAGCAAAAAAAATGGTGATAACACTAGCAAAGCTTTTTACATCTTTTGAAGTCTTCATCAAAATGTACATTAAAAAGTATTTGAAATTCTTTGAGAGTTTTCAGAAAGGGGACATAATTCAGTCCCAAGTTGTATCCCTAGTATATCCATGTAAGCTTTCCTGGAGAGTACTGTAGATGCCTGCCCGCTGGCCTGACCTGCCATACAGCAGCTTTCTAATTTAAGATTAGTGATACTTTTCACATGTATCTATGTCTATGACACACATTGTCACTTATGTCACAATAACTGACAGATTCCCATTGACTTGTCTCTTTGAAGACTCTCTGAAAATGTGCAGTGCTTAGCTGACTAACCAGACAGCTGCTATACTCCTCATTTTTTGCCTTCCAGTGGCTGGAAGAATAGGAGTTGGTAACCAACTTTTGGTGCACATAGAGGTGGACAAATCTCAAAGTGCATCAAAGTGCATTTTCTCACCTGTAGGTAAATGATAAAGGTAGCTTCAATTATGCATCAATGAAAGTGACAAGTGTGTGTGTGAGTGTGTGTGTTCAGATGTTATGGAGTACTGAAGATGTAGATTTTACCGGGAAAATGAAAGTTTTTAAGAAGTCCATAGTTTAAAGCAAACTAACCTAAAATGTACGCAGTTCGGAACACAGTAAACTTTTAGATTTCACACTTTTCTAAATGGTGTGATGCAGTGCTTGGTTCAGAGAGACTGCAAACAAAATAATGTCAATTCTGGAACATTGTGTACAAATTTATTATTATTATTATTATTATTATTATTATTATTATTATTACAACTATTATTATTTTGCATTTGTGTGTTCCTAGAATCTTACTGGGGGGAAAATTCAAATGCAGAAGTTGTAAAACCCCATGAAAAACTAACATAGATCAGATTATATTCCACGATAGCTCATCCACATCTGAAACCTGTCTATATGTCAGCAAAACTAACCTATCACTGTGCTTCTTCTTCCCACTCAGAAAGCTTTGGGCTGTTGATTATTGCCAGCTTTTCTGCTTTTGCATTCATTTATATTTTGTCTTCTTTGCCATTTTTGCCTTTCAGAGGATAGATGGATATTTCATTTAGTTTAAGTTAGTGGCTGAAAGAAATGATGATATAGAGATCCTCCCTGGTTGATTGCAGCAACCTATATTGTGAAGATGAGCAGTGAAAGTGGTCTTCTCTATTTGGCACTCTTCCTTGAGCATTGATGTGAGTGTATGTTTGGCAAAAACCTCTTGGTATTTCCCCCTTCTTTGCCAGGGTCACATCTGTTGCTCCTCAGATGAAGGTTTGCAGGCTGTTATACATCCCATCTGCTCACTTCCCAAACACTAGCTGAAGTTGAGGGAAGTGGTGTTACAAATGCAAATGACTCTTTGAACAGACATTTCCTCTCTTGTAGGCAGGGATACTAATACACTATGTTGCAGGCAAACATTTTGGTTGAGCAGCTCACAATGATGTAATATAGACCTCTGTGATCAAAACCAGATTATCCTGCCACTGCGGAACCTCCCCCCGGCCCATCATCCTTGCTATATGGGTATTAATGTCTGTCCATGCAAATTTTGTATGTATATGTTTAGTTGTTGTGTGTCTTCAAATCTTTTTTGACTTATGGCAATCCTAAGGCAAAACTATCATGGGGTTTTCTTGACAGAATTTGTTAAGAGGAGGTTTGTCTTATCCTGAGGCTGAGAGTGTGACTTGTTCAATGTCATCCAGCAGGAATTTGAACCCTGTTCATCCATATTCCTAATTCAACACTCAAATCACTGTATCATGCTGGCTTGTGTTGAGTTACCCTTGCACTATTTGGAAGTCAGTTAGCCAGACTGAGATAACTGATGGACATGGAATGATTCACAAATTACTTTAGCCCAGTGAACCTATCTAAGTGTGTTCAGTTAACACCATAATGAGGGAAGCATGCTACCTCTGCCCCTTCACCCAAGTTCTCTCACTCTCCTCATGTGGAGAACAATGAGTCCAAACTGGGGAGAGTCTCCTATTCATGGACTCATGCCACAAAATTGAGAATCTCAGAACTTTTAAGGACCCTTGTTCACACAAAGGGGAGGTTCCCCTATTTTTATGCATTGCTCTTCACGTGAGAAGACCGGCAGAACAAGAGAGAAGGCAGGTAGGACTTGTGTGCTCCCTTCTTTGCTTATTGCATCAACATTCTTATATAATAACTTAATAGACTTCAATCATACCAAATTTTACCAGAGAAAATGGTCAGACTCTTTCAGTTCAGATTTAATTCCTTCAAAGAACTTTAATTTTATGAATGGAGGGGAAAATAGTTTTTTGTGGGTTTTTCGGGCTATTTGGCCATGTTCTAGCAATGTTTCTTTCTGACGTTTCGCCAGCATCTGTGGCTGGCATCTTCAGAGAATGCTTTGGCTGGAAAAGTTGGGTGTGAGCCTGGGAGTGCAGGAGTGATTTGCATGTGTATTGTTCTGTGCTGATGGCTGGCCTCAGGCTGGGAGGCTAATGCAAAAGAGGATTAGTGTCTGCTAATTGATGATCATTATCTGCTGGGAAAACCCCTGGCATTTGCTGAGTCCTCATTTGCATTTGCTGAGTCCTCATTTTGCTATTCTTCAGGACTGGTAGCCAAATTTTGTTCACTTTAAGGGTTTCTTTTTTCCGGTTGAAATTATCCAGATGTTTGTGGATCTCAATGGCTTCCCTGTGCATCCTGACATGGTAGTGGTTGGCATGGTCCAGAACTTCAGTGTTTTCAAACAGTATTTTATGCCCAGGATGGTTTGTGGATCAGAAGTATCATTATGCACTGTTTTCATTTACTCTTTACTTTACTGATGTGTACAAGTAAATATGAAAACTGTTCAAGAGGAAGTCTGCCATGGTGCAGTTCCATCAGGATTCCATCTTGTGTGGTAGTCCACCTAACGCATATACTTGTTCATACACATGAATTAAGGAATTTAAAAAAATCTGACATTGTAAATAATAATAATCTGCCAACAAAATACATGAATCGGAAACTGGAGAAAGGGAAAATCACTGCCTTATCAGATCTACTTCTCAAAAAGCTTGGTTGACTTGAAATCCCGAAATCCATACATTTAAAAAAAAAAACACCTTTTTCCTATTCTTTCCTTCTAAAGGACAGGAAGAGTCCTGATGGCTGAGAAAAGGTAGAGGCTTCCAGATATCCCCAATGAAGACTTACAGACAATGACAGTTCAAAAGAGTGAAAAGTCTTTTAAAAAATTTATTTTGTGTGATTCATTTACAGCATTTGTCAAGCCTTCTGCTGCATACGAAGCATGCTTTTAGTCTGTCAGTGACTCGGGAGAGTTAAAATTCTTCTGAAGTTTCTTATATATACTCCAACACAATGACATTTGTTCCAATACATTTGTCTCAAACTGACTTGAATAAGTTAGCTAATTGTCAGATGGTAGCCATTACAGATCAGTTGGATACACTTTTAGCCAAACCTTTGTGAGAATAAAGTCAGGCATGCACTAGATCTAGGGCTAGATCACTTTGGCATTTGTTTATTGAAACAAGTCTCTCTCTCTCTCTCTCTCTCTCACACACACACACACACACACACACAAACACAGAGCAGAATTAAACACTACAAGTAAGCAACAGCCCAGTGGCCTAGATTGAATTATCTCTCCTGCCCCTCTGAAATGGATTTTCAGTAATGAGCATACTTGCTTTGTATTGTAATTGGACTGCAGTTTAAATCTGAGCATGTATCTGAATTGTTTTCATACATACATGATAATAAATTCCAGACTAAGTACTCAAGAGACCTCCTTTTGGCATCTTGCCTTGAAAACTGTCTAGGCTCCAGTAATTCCTGCTGATTACAGTATCCTGCTGCATTCTTTAAATGGTGGAGCCTTTTGCTGGTTTCTCATCATGTTGTATGATGTGTCACCAGGACTTTAGACTGTACTGTTTGCAGTCTGCATAGTGATAGGCAGGAGCTTCATCTTTTGGCTCCCCATCCTTCTCTGAAAATGTGTGGCAAAGAGAACAATCCCCGCATATCTTAAGTGTCTACCCTTGAACACTGATGCCTAAAATTCACATGGTGAACTAACTTGGAAAGGTTCAGTCATGCAGAATGAGATAAGTGACAAGATCATATTAACTTGCCCCTGTTGCAGTATTGGTGGTGGTGGTGGTGGTGGTGGGTCTGAAGAAGCAGTGGCTGGTAGATTCCATATCAGTAGGATAGTGACTTCACTCTTTAGCATGAAGTTGAAAGGAGCAATCTAAGGTCCCAAAGGATTGGGAGATAGGGTTTAGCACATTGGATAGTTGACATGCCACTCAACTGACATGGAAGCTACCAACCACCACTGCTCTGAAGGTCAGATTTATCCTCAGGGCACCCTCAGGGAAAATAAATAATATCAAGTGGTAGACCCTCTCAAATCCCCTGACATCTTGCTGAAACCTGTTTCCCATAGTATTGAAAGGTGGGGTGTGATTGTGAATGGGACAGTCCCTCTCAGTCCGAGACAGAGGCTGTGTTTGCCTAGCATTGGGAGAGGAATCTTCAACCACTGATTGGAGAAAGGCTTCATTCAGAAGATGAAATTTATTTATCATTAAGGCACCTACTTTCATGAGAAGCCAGATAGATTTATGGAATATTAAGAGAGATATGTTAGAAGCAGAAGCGTCAGTCAAATTCATTTCAAATGCTAATCCTGATTGTAAGAGCAGTTTGATAGTGGAACCCACGGTCTTGGAGTGTGGTGAAGTCTCCTTCTTTGGAGGTTTTTGAACAGAGGCTGGATGGTCATCTGCTGGGAGTGCTTTGATTGTGTCTTCTTGTATGGCAGGGGGTTGGGTTGGATGGTCTTTGTGGTCTCTTCCAAATCTATGATTCTGTGATTTTCTCATTAGAGATAAAAACCAGGAGTACTACCCTAGGGCTAGAAAGGTGAAACATTTTTTCCACTTTGAATTCACACTCTTACCTCCAGGCAGTGAGCAGATGTCAACTGGGACAAAGGGTCCCAGCTTCAATCGGTCTTGGACGATACGGACTATCTGGACCCATTTCAAACTGGCTTTCGGGCGGGTTACGGGGTTGAGACTGCCATGGTCACCTTGGTCGATGATCTCCGTCTGGGCATCGACAAGGGAAGCGTGTCCCTGTTGGTGCTCTTGGACATCTCAGCGGCTTTCAATACCATTGAGCATGGTATCCTTCTGGAGCACCTGGTAGAGGTGGGAATCGGGGGCACTGCGCTCCAGTGGTTCCGATCCTACCTCTCTGGGAGGTTCCAGATGGTGCAGCTGGGAGACGTGCGCTCCGATAAGAGGGCCCTTACATCTGGGGTCCCTCAAGGAGCCATTCTGTCTCCCATGCTTTTCAACATTTACATGAAACCGCTGGGAGAGATCATCCGGAGACATGGGGAGCGGGGTTATCAGTACGCTGATGACACCCAAATAGTCTTCTCTATGTGTCCGACTGATGCAGTGACCGAGGATGGCATCTCTCCTCTCGTGGCCTGTCTGGAGTCGGTAATGGGCTGGATGAGGGAAAACCGACTCAGTCTGAATCCAGAGAAAACGGAGGTGCTCGTGATAGGTTCCCCCAGCCCAGGGATGGCGGTGGTTCCACCTGTTCTGAACGGGATCACGCTTCCCGTGAAGGACTCGGTACGCAGTCTGGGGTTGCTCCTTGACTCGTCCCTCCATCTTACAGCTCAGGTGGACGCGACGGTTAGGAGCACCTGTTATCAGCTTCGGCTGATTCGCCAGCTGCGTCCCTTCCTGGACCGGGGGCACCTTGAAACGGTAGTACACGCTCTGGTAACCTCTCGTTTGGACTTCTGCAATGCGCTCTACATGGGGCAGCCCTTGTACCATACCCGGAAGCTACAATTAGTGCAAAATATGGCAGCCAGACTGGTTACTGGCATATCCAGAGCCAGCCATATAACACCAGTGCTCAAAGACCTGCACTGGCTGCCTATTCGCTTCCGGGCGCAATACAAGGTGCTGGTTATTACCTATAAAGCCCTAAATGGCTTGGGCCCAGGATACCTTGAAGACCGCCTCTCCCCATACAATCCGCCCCACTCTCTCAGAACATCTGGGCAGCAGTTATTGAGGGTCCCAGGTGCCAGGCTAGCCTCCACGTCTAGGAGAGCCTTCACCATCTCGGCCCCGACCCTCTGGAATTCTCTGCCCAATGAGCTCCGCTCGGCCACCTCCCTGGCCCAGTTTAAAAAGGGGCTTAAAACTTTTCTGTTCAGGTTAGCATTCCCTGACATATGCCCTAATTAGTTCTTCCCCCCCTCTGCCAGCAGTGGCAAGTTGGTTAGATTGTTTTCATAGTTTCATTTACTGTATTTTATTTTTTAAACGTAATTGTTGTATGGATGTTTTATAATGTTGTACACCCGCCCTGATTATACAGAGGGCGGTATAGAAATAAAATTTTATTATTTTATTTATTATTATTTAGTGTGGATAAGGAATGGTCCTCAATTTATTTCAAATTTCAGAGGACAGTTTTCTTGACCACCAGCACCATCTTCACCCAGCCCCATATTGCTTATGGCGTTTGAAACTATTCCTCCCATTCTTTTGAAACTGCATTTGCAAACTCCATTTGCAAACATATGACTTGTTCCACAGTTTCTTCATGCTCCACAGAGTTGTGTCTCTCAAGGACAATGAACCATCAACATATCTTCTACAATGGTAGATCCGCCTTCCTGGACCCTAAGATCCTCAGGAGATACCTTTCTCCAGTCTCACTACTTTTCATAAGGACACAAGATACAGATTTCTCAATGGCCGCCCTTGGCTCTGGAACTCATTTCTTATGGAGGCTTGAATGGTTCTCCCTTCCTTTTTTTCCTTCAGTGAGTGAAGGCTTTTTAGAACTGAAGATTCTTAAGGAAAGGATTTTTAAGAGTATACCATATTTTAAAATTTGTTTTTAAGATTGTAGTGCATGGGGGAAGTCATGTGCTCTCAACATCAATGGATGGTAAGGGCAAACCCCCTCTAAAGAGACTCCCCCCCCAAAAAAACCCCATTATTATTCACCTTAGGGTCACCATAAGTTATAAACAACTTGAAGGCACACAGCAACAATAATACTAATATCAGATAACAATAATTTCTTGAGTTTTGGATCTGATTGGGTACTAACCTGAATCACACAGACTGTGCCAATACCAGTGACCCTTTTGCAACCTAAAACTGCCTCTGGAAGGTTTGGAAAATCCAGCTGGATTTTGGCTTCAGCATTTCACATTATCTGATGTTCAGTTAAATAATACCTTCATTCCTTCCTTTTTTAAAAGCCTTGGTTATAATTCTTGAAGGAAGTCTATCCATCTGCCCTCCCTTCTTCTCCCAACTCCACTTTTAAGAGAAGCCGTTTGATGTGTTGTCTTATGGAAGCTTATTACAGCTAATTACTCAATAAAGAACTTTCTCTTCCAGGGGCCTTTTTATTCAAGTGTCACCTTGCAAGGCGGAACTTCTTCATTTGATTTCACTCCATCACAACAGAGCTTTCATCAAGACATGCCTTTTAAATTTTGATGGGAACACTTAGTGAAAAATATATACGAAACATTCAATTAAAAAAAAATTTAAAAAATTAAATCCCCCATGCTATATTTCATCTGCTTGGGGAAAAAAAAGGAGGACAACGTCTTGATAATGACAGGTATATGGCTGATATGGTGCTTTTCCTGCAAGAGTCAGAGCTCTGAATACAGACAGATCTGTGACTCCAGACATTTTCTGTGCAGGTGGGCAGAGGGAAGGGAACTGTGAAGTGGAAACATAGGAGGAATGCAGAGGTGCTCAATGCTTCACCCCTCACTCCCCCATTCTGCAGTTTCATCCCCCATATGCTTTCCCCCTGTAACTTGCAAAACATCATGTGGGACCTTATGAGCATTGGCAGATCTCAGGGTCTGTCCCTGAGTCCCAGTTTTCACAAGCCACCCCTAGGTAGGAGATGAAGGTGAACTTTTCCAGTTTTGTGGTCTCTTCCAACTCTATGATCCTAATGCATTTTTAAAACTTACCTTTTACTCTACATCTTCTAGGAAGATCTGAAAACACTGATACCCCATTGAGATGCTAACATCTCTGCCACTGTTGCCAGTCCTTCACTCTGAGGTCAGAACAAGGTGCATAGACATGTGATAATCACTGGATGCTTCATTCTGACATCAGAGCAAAGAAACCCGTTGTGGCTTCAGATGTGCCAGGCAACTCAGTGGAGCACATGTGTGAACAGCTGACCCCATATCACAACAGAGGTCCATGTAACAGGAGGAGGTCAGGGCAGCTCTGGAGCCAAGATACTCTGGGCTGTAATCCTTATATGGTAGCAAAAGGCATAAAACAGCCCTGCAAAAATGATTTCCAATTTACACAATGTAGCAAATGATGGCTAACATATAATGTTAACTTTTGCATCTCATAGCATCCACCTCTTTCTTGACAGTGAATTTCCTTATCTATACAATCTCAATTCCAAATTCCATGGAATATCTGGCCCATGCAGACAAGGCCCAAGTCATAGTAATGCCAGGAGTTATCCTTCACTCTGCTCTGCATCCACCATCTGGTTAGAAGCAAGTTCAATCCAGAATAAATGTTCTAAGGAAGAAGGGATAATTACTTCATTTCGCCTTGTGTGTAAGCCGCCTTGAGTCCCAATTTGGGAGAAAGGCGGGATAAAAACAAAACAAAATAAATAGAGCTTGGAATCCCATTTAGCTAAGATTTCTCTTTTTACAAAAAAACAGTTCATATATGTTTTATGTGTGTGTTTTGAATGACATGTTGTGAGCAACTGTACCTGGCATTTAGTGCAAAACACTTCATACCATCATTGGGGCCATCCCTAGGTCTCAATTTTCAGCCAGAAACCTAAGGGCCTTGGACAGTCCTGAACTGGCTGCCCTAGGGCCATTATTTGGAAATGGGATTGTATAGATAAGGTGATGGGTTGTATGAATATTAAATACCCTACTTTTTCTTCACCATTTAGCTGTGCAGACTGATATTTGCTACTGAGATTCACTGTAAAGAAAGAGGTGGATGCTATGAGATGCAGAAGTTAACATTATATGTTAACCATCATTTGCTACATTATGTAAGTTGGGAAATCATTTTTGTAGGGCTGTTTTATGCCTTTTGCAGGGATTACAGAGCCAAAAAAAGTTAGTGAGTCCTGTGTTAATAAAAGAGCAATGGGTATGGAAAGTATCTGGCAAATCCACCATCTGTGCCACTTCAGCCTCAGCAGCATCTGCTTGGTGCTTTTCATTTGTGTAAGTTGTTTGTTTGTCTAAATATTTACAGGCTGCCTTTCTGGATCAAATCCACCCAAGGCAGCAAACATCATACTTAACAAAATGCAGTAACATATTATAATAATACTTCATTTAATGTTTTTTAAAGAAATAAATAGATGAAATATGTTTTCCATCCAATATAAAATACAGTATTTCCAATGAAATTTTAAAAATGATTAAAAATTTTGTCACGGTGGTTTAAACTCACATCTCATGGAATTCACCTACCAAATGTACCCATTTGGTTGTACTGTAGGTCTTGTCTGTGTGGCCTGGGTTGACACCACTTTAACTGTCATGGCTCAGTTCTGTAGAATTCTGGGAATTGTAGTTTTGTGGCACAAGACTTCTCCAATAGAGAAGATGAAATGTCTCACAAAACTGCAGTTCCCTGAATTCCATAGCATTCAGCCATGGCAGTAAAAATGGTGTCAAAGTGGAATATTTTTGCAGTGTGGATGGTATAAAATGTAGTTACGATGAATGGGACTGCAACCTTTTTGGAATTGCTGGTGTGGTGATTATTATGATGAAGCAAATGTATTTGCCATTTGTTTCTTGACATTGGCTTTTGTGGAAGGATAGCCATGAAATAAAAGCAATAGTTTATTCTTACAACTCCGTTAACTATAAATAGGTGATGGTACATGAAAAAGCAACACTCCCTGTATTACCTTGCTTCATGAGTGATACAGGACAGGAGCTTTGATGTTATGTCATTCAACTCTGAAATGGCTGCCTCCAAGAGGTATAGCTAGTGCCAATTTTACAAACATGTCAGCATCATATTAAGACCTATCTGCCATTTCTGAATGGCTAGCAAATATAACCAGACTATTTTGTCTATTTCTTTCTCATTGCTGATTGGTACTAAATTTATTAGATGTGTTTTATTGTTCTAATTTTGTTGTTTTTACTGGTGCAGTTACTGTTATAATATTGTTACACACCATGGGATTTTTATAAATGGCAGGATATACAAGTGAATTGATCGATTGATCAGTTTTAGCAAGGTAAAACATGCTTCTGCCACCTCTAGATATCTATACAAGAACAAAGTACTTATCCATTCTATTCTTCCCATCTGCTGCTCATTACTTCTCTCTTTTATTTTGACAATGAAGTTATTTTTTTTAAAAAAATTATGTGGTTATCTCACAGAGCACTCCTTTCTAAAGTCACATTTTGATTTAGTCTGTGATTAATGAATAGATCATTTAATTAAAGAATACAGATGATTAATGCATGCATTCATTTTAACAGTATTAAACATTTGAGAACTGCACTCCATCCTAATACTGCTGAGAAGTATATCTGTTGAAGGATGGGCTTTGACATGGTATGCTTATTCAAGAAAAAACTATTTAATAATCCAACACCTTTTAAAATTCATTGCCCATCAAAACTGTGCACTAAGACTATTTCTAAACAAAACAAAAACACTAGCAAACAGAAGTTGCTCCAGGGGCTTGTCACACTGCACAGTTGTAGAGTTATGATTCTACTTTATCTGCTTGGTTGCATCCTCTGGAGTCCTGGGATCTGTAGTCTATGGAGGCATAAGAGAACACCAGCTGACAATTCTAAATACCCCTCTCTGAAATACTGATCCTAGAATTCCATAGGATAAAACCATAGCAGTTAAAGGGAAATAAAATCACAATAATTTTGTAGTGTGAAAGGCCTATGGCTACAGTGAGAACCAAAGATGAAGTGCCCCTCACCTGAAGATAGGTGTGTCCGGGTAATAAGTTGTGACTGGATGAGAATCTAGTGAGCAGACAGGTGTAGACCATGGTAATGAGCTAAGTAGATCAGGTGATTGTATTAACTAATTAGAAAGGTATAATTGCCTTGTGGATCTATTGGGTCTTGGGAGCATTCATTGAATCCTGCTCTTCATGGTAATGTATGCATGCTGCTATACCAAGATTTTGTACTGTGCTATTCATATTGTTTTGCTTCAGTTTTTGAGACTTCTGTTAAGTAAAGTTTTTGTTAAATTTCCTCAAACCTCTGCTGTCATTTTTTCTTTAATACTCACACCCCAACAAGGTGTTGCTCCAGATTGGTGCTGTTGGGGTGAAATTACCTTGTATCTCTGAGCCTTAACATTAAATTTTAACTTTCCTTCCAAATGATTGTGGAAGAGCTCAAATATGGTAAAGGGCTTCACTATGGGAAAGACCATGCTGTTATCCTATGTAAGACATGGGAGCACATACTGATCTTGTACTTTACTATGTATTGTAGCTAGAGTGAAAGAAGAGAATGAAATCTCAACCAGTCTCCTTCATTTTGTTTCTAGTGCATTTACAACATTTTTTACTTCAGCTGAGTAATATGAATAGCCAGAACATGAGGATTATCACATATTACAAAATATTATAAAATGACAATGTAGCAACCATATAATGCATAGCCTTCAATTGTCCTGAGTTGGTAGACTTGGGGACAAAACAAACGGCAGGATTGGGGCTGCAGCAACCGCACACCGTGGTCCCAATCTGGTGTTTTTCTGGTCCCAAAAGAAGCGGCAAAATGCTGCTCCTTTTGGGTGCAGAAAAAGGGCACTTTTGCTGCTGTGGCGGCACTTTTTCACATGTGGCATTTGAATGCCATGGCAAAGGAGTGCCATAGCACCGCTCATGCGGGTGGCATGATGGTGGCTTGGGAGTGGAGTCGGGTCAGCCATGCCTCCACTCCACCCTGACGCCAGCCCTTTTGGCCAGTCTGTTTAGCCTCATAGTACCATTAGCTATTTCAGTACTACACTTTTCCAGCTGCTTTTAAAAGGTCCCACTTTCCCCCTTATCCCAGCCTACTTCATTTGTTGCAACTTGAACTCAAAGTGCAAATGTACAGTGGAACCTCGCCTTCTGCGGGAGATCCATTCTGGACCCCCCCCCCCCCCGTGTAAGACAAATTCTGCCTATGCTCAAGCCCCATTCAAGTGAATGGGGTTCGTGCGTGCAGTGGCATGCCAGCACGCGTGCCATGGGCACACACCCCATTCATTTGAGTGGAACGCACTGCCTCTTGCGCTCCATGCACTCCCCACGGCTTGAGTGCCTATGCTCAAAGCTGCATATAGCGCGCCCACGTATAATGTGGGCACACTGTAGTTTGCATTCAGCTAACTCAGTAAAGGAATGGGGAGAGAGTGGAATCTTGCCCTTCCCAGTAGGTTCAGGCAAAAGCAAGGTGCTTCAGCACTCTTAGCTTGTCTGTTCTTCTCTAATAATTTTTGCCAATCTGGCTTCACCCTGATGTTGCTTGGTCACAATTTGCACATTTATTATGTTTTCAAATTGTTTTAAACCATTTCAAGTGATTTCAGTTTTCTTGTTCCTCATGCTTTAATGTAGAAACCATGGACTCTTACACATGGCAAAAAGTGATGGGAGCATAGCAGGATGCCCCCATCACTATCGCTCAATTGCCTGAAGAATATCAGGCTACATCACACAACATCACCACAATTACATCATTATCCCCTGAATAAAGAGTAATTTTAGTTGTTTCAATGCGAAGGAACTGCTAGGCTAACCGCTTATTTTAGCATCGCTTTTCATTTACAGAACTTTCTGCTATGCTCCCATCACTTTTTGCCATATGAAAGAGTCCCATGTCTGTTTGATTTCATTTATATTGTAAGCTGTCCTATATTGGGGAAAAGATAGGTTGTTAAATAAACCAGTCAAGATGGAATAAAATAAATTGCATATGTAATAAATATGTACAGTCCTCCTTCCATATTCGTGGTGGTTAGGGGAATGAGACCCTCACGAATATGGAAAAATCGTGAATAACTCCACCCTTCATTCAGAAGCTAATTAAAGGGGAGCCTGCGTGGGAGAAGAGTAGCAGGGGTGCACACTCCTTTTTTCCCACCCTCCTGTCCCTTAATTGGCACTCTGCCCCTTCTCATCCCTGAGCCTCTCCTTGGGCATCCCAGGGAAAGGATGGGGAAGAAACCTGTTTCCTTCCCAATACTCTCCTTGGGCATCCAAGGGAGAGGATGGGGAGGAGAAGGCAAGAGGTGCCTTAGCCCCTCTGAGATCCTTCTCCTCCCCAATCTTCTCCTTGAGCTGCCGAGGGAGAGGATCTGGCAGGAGAAGGGTCTTATGGGGTGGGGGAGGCACTTCCTGCCTTCACCTCCCCAATCTCTCCCTTGGCTGCACAAGGCAGGGATCAGGTAGGGAAAAGGAGGAAGAATGTCTGTATTAGTGGATTTGACCTCGTGAATAATCGAAACTGTGAGTCTCAAGGCCGTGAATATGGAGGGCTGACTGTAGTGCAATATAACAGAAATGAAAAGAATGATAAAAAAACACCCACATTCACAATACATCAACAAGACTAACGTACACAAGGCTGAATGTATTGTGACCCTAAAGTCTTCCTCAAGTATGTAAATGAGTCTTGTTCTTAATTAGAAAGATTATTATGATGAAAACCTGCTGTAAAATTGTTCTCCAGTAGTTCTCAGTTTGAACAAGTTATCTGTTCTTTCTTTATTGATGATGAAACGAAGACAGGTTCATCAATTCAATTCACAGATTTGTCAGTTCAAGCTCCAGTTTCTCCTGCCACTCTTGAACAGATTTCTTGGGTACTTGTTTGCTGAAAAGTTAAAGAATTCTAAATAGTTGTGTGTGTGTGTGTGTGTGTGTGTGTGTGTGTGTGTATGTGTCTTCTGTAAACCATTCTGAGCTTCATGATGGATCAGAATTCAAATCTAAATAAACACTTCATCACAAGTGCTTAAAAATTCTCAGATTAAACCGAGTGGATATTTAGTAAATGAAGCTAAAACACCAGGAACAGGCATTTTGTTTTTCTCTCAGCCATTGTTACTGAATCTACATAATGGTGTTGTGAACAGATATTATTTCTGAACTCTTAACTTTTGTTTTGGAAACCAGAGTATGGGGCCCTGTCTATCTCATGATGAGTGGAGCTAGATTAAATCCCAAGTCACATTATAACTCACATTTTTTGGGCTGGGATGCATCCACATCAACAGTGTCTTTTCCCCTACAAATGACATAGAAGCAAGAGAAAACCAAGTTACCCAAATGGTGGCATGTAGGCTAAACAACTAAAAGCCAGCCATGAAATAACTAACATGCCACAGTGCCTGAAGGATAGAGTTAAGAAGTAGAAAGAAACTCCGAGCTTGAAAATGCTGTTTCTGAAGACCAAAACTCCTTTCACTTCTCTGACATGGCATGGTCAATGGTCATGCTGACTGCAATGAGTGGAAGCTATAGTCCAAAAAAAGTTATTTTTCTAGTCTCTGGAAATGCCTTAATTCAAAACTTGGCTCTGCTATAAATTTTGTCATGGCCAGCCAAGAACAGCTCAAGGAGGAGGAGGACGAGCCTCCTCCAGAGCAAGAGCTAATTGAGGCTACACCAGGTGATAATCCTGCTCTGCCAGGTCCCAGCTGTGCTCTCCCAGCCCCAGAGGCGGAGGCCCAACCAGGTCCTAGTGCTAGTGAGATGCCTCATGTGGTGCAACAGCCTAGTGGGGACTCTGAGGAGGAAGCTTGCCTGGATGTGCCTACTTACAAAGAGAGAAGGGCTGAGAGTGCTTGCAGGCGCAGATCCAGGAGGATTGCAGAGAGGCAATTAGCCAACCAGCCTCAGGTGGCATGGGGGAGAGTTTCCCTTACTTAAGCTGTAGAGAGGCCTCAACTCAGTGCCAGAGTTTATTGCATGATCCTTCGGTGTGATTGCTGCCAGCACTGGCTTCTTGTATCTTGACTCCCTGTTGCTTTGACCTTGGAATGGAACCTTGTTCTCTTCTTGTTGCTTTGACCCTGGACTGATTTGATGACTCTGACTTCTGGTATCCTGACTTTGGCTTGGCTTTTTGGACTGCTCTGACTTCTGGTATCCTGACTTTGACTTGGCTTTTTGGACTGCTCTCACGTTTACTCCTTGCAAGGTCTGTGTTCTGCTTCCACTTGCTGTGCTAAGCCATTCTTATCGGCCTGTGTCTGTGTGTGCTGGCCGCAGTCCAGGACAAATTTATCTACTCATTCCATTTCCATACATTCCCATTGCCCCAGTTAATTCTCTTTTCATTTTACTTTTTCAAATGCTTTCAAAATGTCCCAGTTTTAATCTCCCCCTCTACTTTCCATCCTTGTCCTCAGCCTTCTCCAGTTGCTTCAAACTGTAGCATACACTATTTGTGCAAAAGTAGTTTACACTTGTGGGGTAATTTAAGTTTCCTAAGGCTTTAGCTTTTACCAAGGAAATAAAAATTCTTCTTCTTGGCTTTACTTCACGAACGAAGATTCAGGAAGGATTCATCCGTGCTTTGTACAAGCGCATTGATGACGTTGGATGTATCCTTCAAGCCTGTGCAATGGATTATTCTGGTGGAGCGCAGCGTGCACAGAACTGGCCTCACCCTTTAAACCAGAAGTTTGACTGCTGAGGCCTTGACAAGCATGGACGGTGGCAATGAGGTCCTCGGGTCATAGGTTTGATTAGAGTTTCCTTCTCTTAGATGGTTGACCTTACAGGGTTAGACGAGCACCATCTTCCCGGGTTTGGAATTAGAGTTTTCCTTCTCCTAGGATGGTTGCCATAAAGTCTAGAGAGCCCATCCTGCCCTTTGGCGCTCTTGGTCAGACCCTTCGGTTGTGACCTGTCTGGCATGGGAGGTCCTACCAGTGGCTATTATACCACTACCAGCATAGTTCACAACTTCATTAGGGTATGCAAGCCTCTCCCCCACACAGTCAGAGCATAGCTGGAGGGGAATAGGAGGCCGGAAGGAGGGAGGAGCCTCTTTCTTCAGGCTATCCCTGGTGGAGCTGGGTCTGCCTGATCACTCCCTCTCAGGCCAGAAATAAAAATATTTAAATAGCAAAAAATACCAAAGCCAAACCTTGTTAAAGTCTAGCTTTAAAATCAGCAGAGTATCAGAGGATGGTCCTTTGTCTAACTATGCTTCCCTAAGAAGTGAGAGTGACACAAAAAGAACAAACACATAGCTTGTAATTTAAAAACAAATGTTTACTAATGGCTTTAATCTATATTTACATAGAAGCTATATCCTGATCTAGGTAGTGAATAGTTCAGGTAAAAGAAATATTTATCTCAACACCTTTACAAAGAAAGTTGAGAGACCAGGAAGATTTCCATCTTCCCGCTCTCTCAACTTACTTTGGAAAGATGATGAGATAAATATTTATTTTACCTGAAATACCAACAGCTCATTTGAAAATCTTTAGAGAGAATGTCTATGGGGGAGTGACCTAAGACACATAGTTAGTTTGAAAGAGAAGGGGGGGGGGGGAGTTTGCATGCAGAAAATCCCTAACAATTTAAGGAGGGGGGGAAAGGATCCAAAACTTTTCAAACAACACTTAACTCTGCAGGAGGAAAGGAGAGGCAGGGATGGAGTCTAGTAAGCTCACACAAAAGGAAACAGCTGTGTCATATCCTATCTTGTGTGTTCTTCTTCATTAATAATTTTTGCAATCTTGACCACATTCCAATGTTGCTTGGACATAATATGTCCCAATTTTCATCTGTGAAATGTATTTGACAGTTTCCCCGATTTGGTCAAAAATTGGTGTTCTGACCACTCACGGGAAGAAGACTAATGGGAAGAAAAAGAGCACTTGGAAAGTTCCCATAAGTGGTAGGAACTTTCGTTTTGTTCTCAGCTCTTTTGTCAAATCTGTACAGCTTTAAAAGCTGCACATTTTGGAATACAGTGCAACTCTCCAAGACAAAGTTTTCCACTATGTTGACTAAAACACCACAATTTTTCTAAGCAAGTGAATGGTTGAACATTATAAAGGGAAGAATGGTGTAGAATATTCCTTTAATACTAAGCCCTAAAATTGTACACCTTAAATAAAAATAATTTTCTCCTCCTATCTGCTTCATCCCTACCAAGACTGTTCCTTGCCTTCCACCTTTCTTGACTGGTTTTGTATACAACTTGCTCCCTGACTTCTCTGGGCTCCAAGCAGCCGCCTGCCTCACCGGGAAGGCTGCTTTGCCGCCAGGAGCTACAGAGCAAGGTTCCCAGGCTCACCCCATCATGCCTTGCTGGGATGAGCTGCGCTGCTATTGGGTGGCTGGTATGGGGAGGAGAGGTCCTCCACCTCAGTGGGCTGCTCTGAGAGGCAGGAGGACCTCTCTATGGTGTGCCCTAGTCCTCCAGGGCAGCCCATTGGCTGGGCTGCCTCGGGAGAGGGGCCACCATGCCTGCTATGCATGCTGGGGCCTGGCCCCAGTGCCATTTGCTGCTCGCCTCTCCCACCCTCCCTCCCTAGGGTTGGTGGTTTTAGTCACAACGTCAGGGGCGGCAGCATAGGTCATGGATTTGGTTGGTGTGGTTACCAGGACTATGGAGCTCTGGTATGGGAGTCATTAGGTACCTGGGGGCGATGAGGGCATACGTTGTGGCCATTGCAGGGGCCACAATGCAGTAGCACCTCCCGGTGACTAGGGGCTTAGAGAACATGTGAGCAGCTGGTGGCATGGCTGCGAGATGGCGTTCCTTAGCTCCTAGGTCATCCCATTGCCTGGCGGTTACCAGGCATGCAGCTTATCAAACAACCGGGGAGTTGTTCAATAGTACAGATCCTGACCTCATGCTTTGGGCCAACCCTACCAATTTTGTTGCTTGCTGAATAAAGTTGTGGCCTTTCCTCCAGCTTTGGTTCATGTGTTTACTTGCGGTGGCCTCCTAAGCAATGGATCTTAGACTTGAAGGTGAAAGGGGGATTGATGGTGATTTTGGTTCAATGCCTTCATCTTTATATCAAGCAAGACTAGAAAGCCAATCTCAAAACCCCAGTGTACAAACAATATATCTTTATTAAATCCTAGTATCTAATCCATCCACTCCTGTACTGTGTTGTCCCTCCTTCTGAAAATATTGCACAAAATGAAACAGTCGTGGCCAGAGGCAGACCTACAATTGTGCAGCAGTACTTCAGAATGCTATGCAGTTCTGAGTAAAACATTTCCTGAGAATGTGCAGTTTTTAAATATTTATTTTTATTTATTTAAGTATTTATATCCCACCCTTCAGCCCTAATGGCTCTCAGGGTGGCTTACAATTATTAATTTTAATCAGACATTTCCCTGCCCTCAGGCTTACAATCTAAAAGACACAAAACAAAAGGAGAAGGGAATGGTGGAGGGAAAGGGGATGAGGTCCAGTGGTTCTTCTCTCCCTCTGAGGCCTGGACCAAGGCAGATGGATTGGAGGGAGGGCTCTTCCTTCTTCCAGGCTAGTCCTGATGGAGCTGGACTAAATATGTTGTTGTGAGTATTCCATGCTTTATGATGGAAAAAACCTCCAGATATTTCAGCACTGTGTAAAGAAATACTGATGCCTTTTCCGTGACTTTTGTCATGAAGTTGGAAAATCGAGAATTCCCATTCCTAGTTGGAGGGTATGCATCTCTTCTCAACTTTACCACCCCAACTTTAATATGGGGACAAAAATGTTATCCTACTTAAGGAGAGCTGTTTACAAGGAATATTATTATTTTTATTTATGCAGGTTATTTATTCTGTGCTAAAAACTTTCCAGGGGAGCTCACAAAGCAGGAATGAAGAAAAAACAAAATTTACACTCTTTTTTTTAAAACGTACACTTAGTGTTTATGTAGAAAAACAGATGCTACTTTTTGCCCAGAAAAGGACCTCACTTCCCCCTCCATATATGCTTTCCCATAGTTTACAATCTCATTACAATTAAAATCAAAGAGGACTAAGAAGCTAACGTAGAAACAAATAAAATATTTCCCACCAGGCAAGATTAAAGTACAAAGTAAAAACACATTGGCAAAAAATCCAATATGAGATAAAGAATATGAAGTGCTTTGAATATTTCAAGAATGCATTATAAATGCTAAATATGTATCAGTATTATTACTGTTTGTCTCCTGCTCTTGATGGAGGATGGACCATTAGAACAGTGATAAGAAAACGTAGGATAAGTACTTTATACTTCCACTTCACAGTTTGGTCATGTGGCCAAAGACAAGTTTGTCTGTTATCTCTGTTTTTAAACCAAAAGCCGATGCAGCCTCAAAATCCTTTATAACATCATTATGAATGGGAAGCCCATTGTGTAAATCTGTATTGGAGGATTGATGATGGCCTGCCATTTTCTGTTTTGCTTTCAGTTATGGAGGCTTGGGCATACACTGTGCTGTGATTGTTAGCAGTGGGAAGCTAGCGTTTTCATTTATTCCAGTTCCTAACTCATGTTCTACACTAGTTTGGTTGTGTTCTGCAACTGTGCAAGCACATTTAAGAAGAGAATAAAAACCTCATCTTGTGGAATGTAGAAAAGTGAACAGAGCCTAGGGAAAGCTTTAAAATAGAAATCCTGGTTGAGGGAGAATTTATTGCAGATATTGTGGACAATGGATAGCAAAATAATCAAGGATTATGAGATGAAAACAAGAAAGTTGCCACTGTTGTAGAGCTTGGAGAGATTCAAAGGTCAACCTCTGCATTCATTTCCAGAGAAATGAGAAACTGAACGGAATGGGACATGTTCGGTTCAGTTTTAATTTGCTCTGAAATGACACAGGGAGGAATAAATGGGCATGGTTTTGAAAACTTTTGTTTGTGTTATTGGGAGGTGGCAGTGACAGGCAGGCAGTAGGTTCCAGTGGTCACAACTGATGTTGACATTCCTCACCCTCCAAACCTTACATTATTTCTGGGGTTTGAAGCATATTTTGGGGGGAAATGGTAGCTCAGAAAGATAAAGTGCATGAAAGGAAAGGAAAGGAAAGGAGAAGATAATTGAATATGTTTTGACTAAATATTAGGAAGAATATCCTGAAAGATCAAGGGATGGAAAATAGGTCTGTGGAAGATGGTGGATCCTTCTTTCTTAGAGGTTTAAAGGAGAAACTGAATAGCCACCTGTCAGGGATGTCACAGCAGTGGATTTCCTGCACCAGAACAGAGTTGGATTAGGTGGTCTTTGATGTTATGAGCTAAAGAGATGATAAGAGAGGACCAAGCAATGAATAATAAAGTGAATGAGATGCTAGTAACAATCGAATGAAATCAAAAGTTTGATTACTTAAAGTTTAATGCAGTATTCAAGGATATAACTGTGTCAGTTTGTTTCAGCCTAAAAAGATATAAAGAAATCCTGTAGAAGCTTTGCAACTGAGAAAAATAAATGTTTAGCATATGTTTTTGTCTACTCCTGTCCACTTCATCAGATGCATGGAGTGAAGCCTTTATGGACACACATATATACAGTGAGTGGGCCCTTAAGTTTGGATCCAGGACCCCCATCCCCCAATGGATCCCAAAATCCATGGAAGCTCAAGTCTCATTATATACAATGGTGTAGTAAAATGGTGTCCCTTATATATAACATGGCAAAATCAAGGTTTGCTTTTTGGATTTAAATATATATATATTTTCAAGTTGCGAGTGGCTGAATCAGTTCATGCAGAATCCATGGATATGGAGGGCTGACTGCATATAAATGTGTGTGTGTGAGTGAGAGAGAGAGAGAGAGGAGAAGAAGAAAGAATTGTAATAGAAATGCAATGTGATGGAGTGAGAAGTTCAGTGTCAACAACAGTCATGAAGAGTAATTAACAGAGTCAAAACTGGAAATGTAGAAAATTGATGAAAATTGATATTTTTAGTTTTTTGTGGGTTTTTTGGGCTATGTGGCCATGTTCTAGAAGAGTTTCTCCTAGAACATGGCCACATAGCCCAAAAAAACCCACAAAAAATACGGATGCCGGCCATGAAAGCCTTCGACTTCACAATAGATATTTTTACACACCAGTACCAAAGGAAATTAAAAACAACCACAAAATCTGCTAGAGAATGTTCTAATACAGTTAGCTACTTAAAGCAAAAAACAAGATGGTGCCTCTTCCAAAAATGGATTGATCTGGCAGTTGATTCTTAGGACACAACTAGTACTGGACTAGCATGTACTGAATCCAGGGGTACCAGGATATCTTAGGTGGCTCTAAGAAAGTCACATGGAGATCCAGACGTCTTCCCATATCGTGCTATATCCCCTATCCCATAACATCAGTCATATGAGATGGCTGATTCATGCTGCCTATCAAATATTGATGAGGTTGTGATGGGGATATAAAGCATTTTGAGCTTTATAACTGTATTGACTAACTTTATTTGAACTGTAATTCAAAACTAATATTTACAACAAAATATGGTCTAATTTGCACTACCAGATAATGCAGTTTGGCACCATTTTAACTGCCATGGCTCAATGGTGTGGAATCCTGGAATTTGTAGTTTTGTGAGATAGTTAGCCTTCTCTGTCAGAGAGCTCCAGTGCAGAACAAACTACAAATCCCAGGATTCGATAGGATGGAGCCATGCCAGTTAAAGCTGAGTCCAACTGCTTTCATTCTTAGTTTTTTGTGGGTTTTTCGGGCTATGTGGCCATGTTTTAGAAGCATTTCTTCCTAACGTTTCTCCAGCATCTGTGGCTGGCAGAGAATGCTTGCCTGGAGAGGACTTTGGGTATATATATATATATAATACTGGGACTGGTGACCAACAAGAGAGGGGCCGAGGTGATTGTTCCAATGTATAATAATGGTTCTGGTATGCTAAATGGCAAAGGAGGGCCTCAGGGTGGGAGGGTCTGCAAAAAGAGGATTATTGTGCCTGCTTGATTAGTGGCTCATTGGTCTGCTGGGAGATTTCTCCTCATTTGGCTGTGTTGAGTCTGATAGTCTATCACGTCTTGCGTATTGTTAGTTTCAGGACTGGTAGCCAAACCGTTGTCTTAGTGTTAAAGGCTTGTCGCTCTTTTTCGCTATTGAAATTGGTCCAAGGTGTTTTGTGTTTTTTGTGGGATTTCAAGTGGGCTTTCCCTGTGCAATCCTCTGAACATGGAGCCAGTTGTTTGGGCATGGTTACAGCTGATCAGCGCGTAGCGGAGGGGTACCTAGAATTCAGTGTTCTAAGCAGTAAATATGTTACTGACCTTATAATGTTGTGTGTCACCCGCATTGCGTGCGAGCTCATACGCTCTACTGGAGCTGTACATGTGCTTGTAACAATTAGCTGGGACCTGGCTGGCTTATTCTCCTTGTCAAGCTTGTTTTGGATGGCGATTGCACCAATCTGCAGTGGGTCCTCTGCCTGCTCCGATAGTTTTGTTTGCACACTGTGTTTTGAGTGTCCTGTGCCGCGTACTACCAGCTATTTAGAGTAGATGCACTTCGCGGCCTCAGTGCAGGTTCGCTCCCGCGATCGGTACAATGCGAGTTCGAGGCCATAGCGATCGCGGCGCATGAGGGGTGAGCATCGAGTCTCCCATCTGTGTATCTGGGTCATTTCTGAAGCGAAAGCATTGGCTCGATTACTCTTATCGTTTTAAACAATTTTGAAGGATTGTGCTTCGCAATCACCATTTGCTACTGATGCTGTCTTGACGCATCATCATCATCTTCCTGTGTAGCATTTTGTCCGCGCTTGCGCAGAGCCCACTTCTGAGAGCTTTGTTCTGAGCTGATTAAACTACAAGAATGAGGCCGATGTAGGCATCATATTTAAGAGGTCGACTGCGTCATGCCTGATGGTCCGTCCCAGTTCATCTTCCAGAAGTGGGAATGCTCGTAAACTGCTTACCAGTCTAAGCTCTGCTATTGTGGGTAAAAGAGCGAAGCAAGGGAAGAAAAAGTTAGAAAAAAAAATAAATAAAAAAAAATAAAAGAAAAAGAGGAAAAAAGAAGGATGAAAGAAATTAAAGAGAAAATGAATGAAGTTGGGAAAATTTAAAGTGTATGAAGAGGTGAAATTCTAGTTAATGAAAGAACACATTTGTATAATAGACTTCTTGGCAGAGGTGGACAGATAATTCAGCATTTTTTTTACCACACAGATGTGTGCCTCTAAAAATTGCCTTTGTTAGGTCATTAGAGATTAATCCTTTAAAACAAAGACATGATGAGAGTTGAAGCAATAACCTGTGTTCTGATTAAAGGAACATGAGCTGTGTGTTCCTGACTAAGCCAATGGGGATTTGTTCAGACTATGCTGACTGTCAATGTATGGTGTAACATTCAAGTAATAAACAATCCTGAATGGAATGAAAAGGAAGATGTATGTCTTCCATAGATGACTTTAAAAGGGTCTGAACAAATTCATTGACCATGGAAATAACTAGTTAGAGAAGCAGTTAAGTGCACTTAATTCTTCCACCACCATCCCGGTAATGATGGTAATCCCTGCACATTAGTTGTAATTACTGTAGATAATTGCACTCCTTTTGTACTGTAACTGTTTATTAATTTTATAGTTACTGGGATTGGCTTTATTAAATATTTAGAAAAGGATCATTTTATTCAAAATGGCTGCTGTTATATCTGTTTGTGCTCTTTTTTGTGCTTGTTGAGCTCGTAACAAGTGGATGGAAGCAGTGGTGTCTGGGGCACAGGCCAGGGGCTTATAGCATTTTAGTTGAATTTGAGAAGCAGGAAGGTGTTGCTAAAAAAAAATATATGGGAAGTCCAGTAGACATTGGTATCTGATGGGGTTAGTTCCAGGACCCCTCATGAATACAAAAAATCTGTGGATGCTCAAGTCCTGTTATATACAGTGGTGTGGTAAAATATAAAATATTTTCAAGATATGGATGATTAAATCTGTGGATGCAGAATCCATGATTTTGAGGGTTGACTATATAACAGTAACTATGAGGGCTCTTGTAAATATTACTAGTTATGTTAGATTTACTTGGAAAGAATTTAATCACTTCTAACTTTAATTTGAAAACAATTTAATGAATGTGCTTCCTACTTTAATTATTTCTAGCTTTATATGTGGTTAGGTCCAGACTAACTAAATAATAGCTAGCATTGCAACATCTATGTGCCGTTTCCAGAAGAGAAGAGAGTTTTGCCATTTCTGAAACTCCAAAGAAGGAGCAATGCTGTGCAGTGATTCAAGGCTTGCAGGGCTGAAGCTCCAGGACTTTTAAAAAAAGCAGGTATGATGATAATGTCTGCCATCTGCCTTTGACTCCCCCTTTCCCTCTGAGTTCAGTGATGATATCTGCAATAGCTGAAAGGAAATCATCCTAACAACAATGTGTTCCTATGAGCCATCCCTGTTGTAATTCAAACTATTCTGCTATCGCTGATCCTGAACAGACAATTGAGAACAATTAGGTTTGCAAAAGGCCTGCTCCTGGTAGACAGCCCCTGCATTTTTAGACTCCCCTTAGGGCTCTTGCAGTGGGGAGTGTCATGATGAGGGTCTGCCCTTCAAAATTTACTACACACCAATTGCTGGGAAGCAACAGTTTTTCTAGGTTTCAGATAGGAATCTTTCCCTTATCCCTCCTGGAGAAGAGGCAGCTTGGATCTGAGGGTTCTCCATTTGAAACATATGCTTTACCACAATCTATGGCCAGTTTCCATTGAGTGCAAGTGTGGGGAGCTCTACCTGCTTTCCTCTTGAATGTTCTTCCCAATGGATCAGATCATTTCCCTCAGCCATGGTTAGGGTTAAAGAAAATGACAATGTGTTTTTTGTTTGTTTTTGACTTTGTTAAATGTTTTGAAGTTGTTGTTTTTTTATAAAATTTGAATTTTGAAAAAAAGTATTCATATGTAACAATGCCCACATTAGGGTTGCCATAGCGCCGGACCTCAAACCGGGGGGAAATGTAGGACAACTTTTCAAATGTGGCACACCCACATGTGTCCTACATTAGAATTCTGTCCTACATTTTCCCTGGCGTCGCGGCAGGGCAGCAAGGCCAGCCGAGGGAAAGCCTCCACTTAAGGAGGCTTTCCCTACCCCCTGGGCCCCGGCCTCACCGCGATCGGAGGCCAGGATCGGGGCCTCCCCTCGTTCCTGCCCCACACTGGGACCAGGAAGGAGGGGAGGAGGCCTGTTGCCATCGCCGTGGCCTGTCCTCCGTCTTGGCCCCGGCTGGGGACCAGGAAGGAGGGGAGGAGGCCGGCGGCGATGGCCGCAGCCTCCCCTCGTTCCTGGCCCCCGCTGGGACCAGGAAGGAGGGGAGGAGGCCGGCGGCATCGGCCGCAGCCTCCCCTCGTTCCTGGCCCCCGCTGGACCAGGAAGGAGGGGAGGAGGCCGGCGGCTATCGCGCGGCCTGTCCTCCTTCTTGGCCCCGGCTGGGACCAGGAAGGAGGGGAGGAGGCCGGCGGCGATGGCCGCAGCCTCTCCCTCGTTCCTGGCCCCAGTGGAGGCCAGAAGGAGGGAGGAGGCTCAGGGAGGGGCGGAGAGGTTGGCGCGGCTGCGCCAAGAGGCCGCGCCTCCCTGCAGCCTCCTCCGCACCAGGCCCGCTGCCCCTTTTCCTCCGCGCGGCCATACGCAGGGGAGGAGAAGAGGGCAGCGAGGCCCCAGGTTTACCCAGCAACCCTGCTGCAAACCGGGCTTTTTCCCGGTTTTTGGCTGCACCGTGCCGTGACCAGGCAGGTGCAGCCAAAACCGGGAAAAACCCGGTTGCAACCGGGTTATAAAACCCTACAACCAATTCCCCACCTGATCACCTTCTTCCTGCAAAGTGGTCCATGTCAGCCATTCCCCCACACCTCCCCAGACATTTCAAGAGTGGGCTATTCAGTGTGTGTCATATCAACCCAGGGAGTGCAGTAAGAGCTTTTTCCCCCCAGCTCCAGACACAAACAAACTATACATTTGCCCACCTCCACCCCCAAAAGGAAGAGAAAAAGGAGAAGGAGGGAGGCCCAGTGGGATGGAGAAAGGAGTTGCAATATTTTTTATATGAATTTGAGGGGAGGGCAGAAAAGCCCAGTGCTTGGTTGAATTCCCTGAAATACTTCTCTAACACTGTCTGATCTTATGATTTGGGAAGAGGATGAAGAGAAGATACGTCAGACAGAACCTTCTACAACGCTCAAAAGCTGATCTCTGCATTGAAAAAGTAATGTAGTTTGACAACACTCTTGATTAACATGGCTCAATGCTAGGGACTCCTGGGATTTGTAGTTTGAGGTGTCACCAGAGGTTCTAACAGAGAAGGCTAAATTGTCCACAGGACTACAAAGCCCAGCATTGAGCCAGGTAGTTATGTGGTGCAGATGCATTCTACATTACATAACTTTAGGAGTACTTAGTTGTGTAGCAGAGGCACTAAGAAACCTCTTAATGGATTGGAAGATGTATGACAGGCACTGGCAAGAGTGTCCCGGTAAACAGCGGCTCTGTCAGTGCACATCAGAACTCCCTAGTTGCTGTCCTGATACACATTGATCCCATTGTGCTTTGATTCTGATGTGCATTGGTTACTTTGTCAACTGTTCCACATAGTAAAGTAATAGCAGCCCCTTACTGGACACACATGTTATGGAACTGCCCATTTCTTATTCCCATAGATGCAAGTCCACTTCTGAAGACGCAAGTCCCAAACAGGATTCCATCATAATGCATCTAACCTTGGTCTCCTGCTAGTCTTTCTGAATGAGATGCATGTGTATATGACTGCTTCAAGACCACCTGTAGTTAAACGGCTGCTGTTCTCTGCACAGCAAAAGGAAACTCTGTTTTTTCCAATACAAATGGAAGAAGCCACAGGGCGATATGAATTAATTGACAGTCAACCATGCATGAGTAATCCTGTACTTCGAATGTAAATAACAAGTGCTTCAGAACAGTTGAATAAAGATTTTTGTATTTATTGAAATTAACCAACATCCAGAGCTGTGTCTGTACACAAGAGAAAGAGAAAAAGATCATTAAACAAAATTCAAAATGCCATCTTGGCCATGGCAAGAAGCAATCCTATGCTTTATTGTGCTGTGTGTTTAAGAGGAAAGCCATTGGTAAAGTAATTTGGGTGGGTTTTTTCCCCTCCTTCGCTTTAGCTTTAACTGCTTTAACATCACCATCGGAAATGGGAAGAAAAAGGGCTTAAATGGTTTGCTTAACTAATTACATGGTTAGGTGCTAATTAAAAAGTGGCGTGATTTGTTAATAAGTTGCTTAAATAATTGAAAAAGAAAAAAAGTTTAAGCATTTTTCTAATATTCCTGCAGTTAATGCAGTCTATTAAATACCCCTGCCGCCTGCAGAGAATAAATCTCTACTGTTTGTAATATGGAAGCATAGCACTTTTAGAAATAATTGTCCATGAGTATAAGCAGATATGGTTTCCCTTTAAGCTCTTCACGGTGAGATCCTTTGAGTGGTTGAGCTGATTCCTCACTAGGATAGAAAGCTTTAGGTAGTTCTGGTGCAGAAATCATCTTTATTAGAACCTTGTTTTTGTTTTGTTTTTTTATTTATATACCGCTATTCCAAAGATCATAGCGGTGAACAGCAAGTAAGCTAATTAGCAAGTAAGCTAATTTGCCCCCAACAGTCTGGGTACTCATTTTAGCGACCTCGGAAGGATGCAAGCCTGAGTTGAGCTTGGGCCCTTTTGCTGGTCTTGAACTCACAACCTTGTGGTTTTGAGTTAATATGGCTGCAGTACAGGCATTTAACCACTGCGCCACCAGGGCTCCTCTGCGCCACCAGGGCTCCTTAAGTTTCTTCCCTCTCCCCCTTATTTTAAACCATGCTTCTAGCTCTCATAGGTGGGTTACAGACTGCCATTAGGGATGTCCTGAGGACGTCCCAGTTTGAAAAAGGGGCGTCTCTTCCAGATGCCTCTAACCCTATCACAGACAGAGTCCATGACAAATGGCGGTGGCCGTTCCACACGGCCACCGCCATATTGACGTAGCGGACGCTGTGCATCCACACGTCGCGCCCCAGAAGAGATGCCGCGAGTGCGTGACTAGCGTGAGTGCGTGACTAGCGCTTCGTGGCATCTCTTCCGGGGCCCAGGAAGGAGCGCGATTTCCACGCTCCTTCCTCAGAGCGTCCGGGAGCCACGCGGTTTGGCCACTGCAGCTCCTGGACACTGAAAACGGAGGCGGAGCCAGACCGCTGCAATCCGGCGGTCTGTAATGCGCCATAGAAGCTCTCTACATAACACTACCACTTGGAAGGAGCTCTCAAGTGGAGTGCAACACGGTTCTGTCCTAGGGGCATTACCCATCAACATTTTTATCAATGACTTAGATGACAGAATGGATGGAATCCTAGATGACAGAATGGATGGAATCCCTATCAAGCTTGTAGATTACACAAAATTGGGATGGGTGCCTAAGATATTAGAAGATAGGAAAATAATTCAAAAAGATTTAGATAATCTAGAAAACTGGACAGAAATTAATATAAATAATTAATAAAATGAAATTCAGTTGAGACAAATGTAAAAATCTGCATTTGGGCTATGAAGACTAAATGCACTGGTATAGGACTGGGCATACATGACTGAGCAACACTACATGCAAAGAGGATCTTGGGATTATTGTTGATGATAAATTAAACACGAACCAGCTGTGTAGTGTGAGGCTGCAGCAAAGAAGGTGAATGGTATATTAGCCTGTATTAATAGAAACATAGGCCCCATACAGAAAGGACAAAATAAAGCTGCTTCGGGTCACTTTGGAGATATGCTGTTTAAATGATGCATGCATACTAAGAGTCCGGAAGCCATGCTAAAGCCATGATCCAGTCCTAAGGACTGGAGCGCAGCTTTGGTGCAACATCTGGACTCTTAGTACACATGCATCATTTAAAAAGCATACCTCCAAAGTGACCCGAAGCAGCTTTATTTTGGCCTGTCTGTATGGAGCCCTAGTTTCCAAGTCATGGGAAGGAATGGTCCCGGTATATTCTGCACTGGTTAGGTCTCATCTAGATTATTTTATACAGTACTTGGTACCTCATTTTAAGAATGATATTGACAAGTTGAAGCAGGTTCAGAGAAGGGCAAAAAAGATAAGAGGGGTGGAGAACAAAACACAGGAGGAAAGGTTGAAGGAGCTGGGCTTGTTCAGCATGGGAGTTTATCCCATTCCCTTTTCCCATTCTTTCCCCCAGAGCTACGCAGGGGAAAAAATCTTTTAAACACAGGTTTTATCACATGCCTCCATGGCCAGGCAGGGGTCACCCCGGACCTGATCATGGCATCCCGGACCCGATCTGGACTTCTCCCACACCTTGCAAAGAATGGGAAAATCCTGTTCTTTGAAATAATGTGAGAGAAGTCTGGATCAGGTACCGAATGCCATGATTGGGTATAGGATGCCTCCTGCCTGGGCACAGAGATGTGAGATAAAATCTGTGTTTAAAAGTTTTCATCCTATGCCTAGCTCGGGAGGAAAGGATAGGAAAGAGCAGTGTGATAAACTCCTTGGGCAAAAGGAGGCTGAAAGGATAACATGATCTCTTTAAATAGCTCAAGACCTATCAGAGACAGGAGGGGCAAACCTGGTCTCTGCTGCCCCAAAGGGTAAGACTAAATCTAAGTATCAAGTTACAAGAGAGTAGATTTTCATTGAAGATTAGGAACTTCTTGATAGTAAGAGTAGTTTCACAAATTACCTAGAGAGGTGGAGAGCTTTCCTCTGGATGCCTTCAAATAGAGGCAAGACAGCTTTACCTGGAAGTCTTGCATTGAGCAGGAGATTAGATTAAATGGTCCACAGGCAGTTGTGACCAGATGTCCTAACCTCAAAGAAAGACAAGCCATCAAAGGACATTCAAGAAAATCTCATGTAGGACATTCAAGAAAAATGTAGGATGTGACAAAATAAAAGCTAGAAAAACTAATATAAATATACATTTGTGCTTCTTAATCATGGTCAGTAGCAAGGACATTTTAGAATTCCTTCTGGAGAGAAGGTTGAAATATAGGCCATGTCCTGAAAAGTGAAGATGCCTGGTCACTTTGCCCATAAGGCCCCTTCCAGTCCTATGATTCTATCAGTGTATGGCATCCTGTTTCTTTACACACACACACACACACCCCTGAGAATTAGGGAAATAGGATTGTGTTTATTGCTGATGCTTTCCATTGCCCAGATTAATTTTATACCATTTCAGAAAGGCATATGTTTGAATATTTAACCAAAGCAACAGTGGAAGTGACTAGACAACATTAAAAAATATTGCTGCTGCATAATTTATGCTCATTGATGCTGTTAGCATGCTTCCGTTCCTCACCTGCTTCTGCAAAGGACGCACAATCCTTCCAATCTCATTAAACTATTTATTCATTGTAATTAATGATTTTAATACACTGTGTTAGAGATGACACCATGCTGGACCTTTCAAAAAATCTGTAATACTTCACATATTTCAGTATTTGTTCCAATTAATACCTTTTATTGTTACTTTGTTGGTTGAGCTGCCAGACTTTTCTGCATGAATCATACTTGTCTCAGTTCCATCCCACTTGCCTTCTGTGTTTAAACAACTTGCTGTTGGCGAGAGGTTCAAAAATCATATTGCTGTTCTCTTGACATGTAACATTCATGATGTGGAGCAGGTATCTGTGTACCGTTCAAAGGAGATCTGGCCAGAGAATGTGGACATCATTGCCAGGAAAGAGGAGGGAGAAGGCACAGTGTTGATGCAAAAGTGTTACCGGTACTTGAATTTGTAATGGCTCACAGGAAAACCATTTGTCCTGTTTCTTTATAAAGACATTTCTTTAGAAATTAATTTTCTTTATTTTAATGCATTGCTAAACCATCTTTCAATGTCTCAAAAAGGTAAAGCGAGTTAATTAGTAAATTTATTTACTATTTATTATACAGTTATATGTCACCTTTCCACCAGAGTGCGACCCAAGGCAGTTTCAAAAAATAGCAAAAACATTTACAATAAAAATTTTAAAACAACTAAAACCTCCCAAATTAAACACTATAACATCATTAAAAGGTCATTCAGAAGTTAAAAACAAATAAAATGCACATCTAAATAAGACCCTTCCCTGCTTACCTATAAAAATCCTGCTTAAATAAAAACATCTTTGCTTGCCAACAAAAAGAAAGCAGGGAAAAAGCCAGTCTAACCTTCTGTGATAGGGAGTTCCAAAGGGTGGGAGCAGCCACTTAGAAGGCTCTGTCTCTTGCATCCTCACCAATCCAGGCTGTGATGGTGGTGAGACTAAGAGAAAGCCTTCCCCATTTAAACCAAATGTTTAAAAGCATTTGGCATTTTCAATGAATAGATATTATCACCCGGGCTAATAACAGTCCAAACTGAGCTCGAGATCTGAGCAGAATCAAAATATTTGCTTCCAGATTGAAAACAGTTCACAGCCAGATGGAATGACAAACAGTGTTGCAACGTTCCTAGCCATAAATCGTGAGAATTTTTGTAGTGAGCTTGGCCTCTGCCACTAGGCAGATGGACTTTGGAGTCCTTGTCAGCAGGATGTCCAAAACTGTTAATGGTTGTCCAGTGTAGAGAAAGAGTCAGTTTGTATTAGTGACCTTGTTTTTGTATTAGCTTGACAGTTTAAGAATGGGAGAAGTTATGAAGGCTGGGAATGGACTGGGGAAGTGGATTTTTCTCTTGCTAACCTGATTGTAGAGTTCCCATAGCTTGAGGGGGAAAGTGGATCACACTTACAAACTTTAATTTTCTTTGTTTCCTTTTATATTGTATCACGCTTGGGTGTCCATCTTCCATGTGCCTCCATGAGGGGAATGAAATTGATTGTTGGATGGGGATTTTCTGGGTAGATTTGGTTTGGGCTCCATGTATTCCTGCAGGACAGGGAGTTAGACTGTGATCTCTTTCATCTCTATGATTCTACCACTGGGTTTGAGGGTGTGCTGGACCCCTTCAGCAAAAGGCCTGGAATGCATCCCTGATGTGTAGTATCATCTGCTGTATCATTTACCACCAATAAAGTTTATGCTATGGTAGTAATGTGTAAGAAAAAAACTCTTGAGGAGGCCTGGAACTACACTCAGTTCTGGCACAGAAGACCTATCTAACCTTCCTTGGGATGGAATTCTGCAATCAGGATGCTGTGCCCGCATTTCCAACAGTGAAACCTCTCTAGCTGTAGTGTTATCCCATGTTTGCTCTTTTATTCTTCTCATGTAAATTTCTTTTGGGTCTGGTGATGATCCTGTTCACTTGATGGTGGTGCAAATGGATGACCCCTACATACAGCCACCCCACAGAGTTATGTTAGAGGTCCAAATGCCACACAGAGGGCCAAATGATTCATGGAGTGCCAGCATGGTGTAGTGGTTTGAATGCTAGATTAGAGCTGCATTGCATTGCAGAAATAATACATTTTGGCACTGCTTTAACTGCTATGGCTCAAACCTGTGGAATTCTGTGACTTGTAGTTTTGTTTAGCCTTCTCTGTCAGAGAGCTCTGGTGTCACAACAAACTACAAATCTTGGGATGCCATAGCATTGAGCCATGGCAGTTAAAGTCGTGTTAAACTGCATTATTTCTGCACTGTAAATGCAACCAAGCACTTTGGAAAACCAGGTCTAATTCCCAGCTTTGCCATAGAAACCCACTGAGTGACCTTGGTTAAGTCACACACTCTCAGCTTCAGAGGAGGCAAAGGCAAACCAACAAGTCTTTCTAAGAAAACTCCATGGTAGGTTTGTTCTAGGGTCACTGTAAGTCAGAAGCAACTTGAAGGCAGACAACAGAAACAATAACAGCATGATTCATAAGATTCAACTCCCTCTCCTAGTAGCTTGTCATATCAAGTAATCGGACACCCCCACCTATTCAGATGACACAGGAAACATATTTTCAGGTTCCATGAAAAGGAAGAAAACTGTCAATTCCTTGTGGATGCATTCTTGTATTCTTTCCTGCCAAGAATGAGTAGAAATGCTTGTGGGATATGACTGGCTCTTGCCTTTTGACTTGGGAAAGTGGTTTGAGAGGTACTAGCCTGCCCCAAGCAGCAAAATATCTTGGATCAGGCTTCTGTGTGACAAAACAAAACACCTCTTTCTTCATATGTTGCATTGTGTGCATGATGGAGGGGGTCATGGCACCTTTTTCTGTGAACAAAATCCATGAACTGGGCCTGTGAGACTTGCATTGATGGGATAGTTGCCCCTGCAATAAATAGACAACAACATCTTGATCTGTAATGACCAAAGAGCCTTGATTCATTTGCTGATGGACTGATGGTAGTGTGCAGTAAATAAGATTTTGATGATAGATCAGAAAGCCAGTCATTGGGATGATATTTGCATGATCAATGCTGAACAGGCATTGGTAGACAAGGTATATTCTGTATATCTCATTCTACTACATTTCCTCTCTCTCTTTCTCAGCACCTCTCTTCCACAAATTACAGCTGAAAAGGAAGGATGCATAATGTGGGAGGAAAAAAATCTTTAAAATAGAGAATGTAAAGATCAACAGATTCAGATTGCTGAGGTTTCTCTCATTGATAGAATCAGATAGTATTGTTTGCACTTAATACCTATCTTTGAATGCTTCAGATATCTTGTCTTCAGTTTACAGCACTTTTGACAAACATTTTTCCTCAAAAGAGCTTTGTAAAAGAAAGGGGAAAAAAGAAAGACAAAGATAATTAAATGAGTAGAATGATTTTCTGTTGTTATATACAGGTATGCATGTGTGTATAACCTTCCTGTCAACATATGGTACTCCTGTTAACAAAGTGTTGTTGTTATGTGCCATTAAGATTATCCCATAAGAATGAGAGTGTTACCTAGACAGAGTTGCAGTATTCTGAAAGGGCTGGGATTAATCTGAACTGGCAAAGTTTGCTCATTATCCAAATGCACCTGTTGCCATTGCTGAAACTTGAACATCAGGTTCAGGGCTGAATTCATGTGTACAACCAAACTATAAGCATTTTTCTTCAAGGGAAAGGCTGAATAAAGAAGTCCCTCAGAACCACCTTCTGAGTTTAGTCCTCCTGGAAGGATTAAAACTGTTGTATGGTCAACCCTCCGTATCCACAGATTCTTTATCCACTGATTCAACCATCCGTGGCTTGAAAATATTTAAATATATATATAGGAACCTTGATTTTTGCCATTTTATATAAAGGATACAACCTTACTATCCAATGTATTTAATGGAACTTGAACATTCACAGATTTTGGTATCCACAGGGGGTCCTGGAACTAACCCCAGGATACCAAAGACTCACTCTAAAACACCTTCCATATCCCATGCCAGAGAGGCAATCCTGAAGTATACCATGGTCAATAGAGCCATATGGAGCAGTTCTACTCTAGGAAAAAGAAGACTAATAGGAAGGTATCAGGTTGTTTTCTTTTTCCTTAACTGTCAAGAGAAAGTAGAAAGGGGAAGAAAATCCAGTGCAAATACTACAGAGCAATAACCATAGCAATAGCAAGTACATTTCTATACCTCTTATCAGTGCACTTAAGCACTCCCTAAGCAGTTTACACAGTGTAAGCTAATTGCCCCCAACAATCTGGGTACTCATTTTAGCGACCTCAGAAGGATGCAAGCCTGAGTTGAGTTTGAGCCCCTGGTATTGAACTCGCAACCTTATGGTTTATGAGGGAGTGGCTGCAGTACAGGCATGTAACCACTGCGCCACCAGGGCTCCCAGTGAGACTGGAGAGACTGCTGCCATAGGGAAATATTTTGCTACTTTTCTTTTGACTGCCTTAAATTGATTGGGAGCTGATTTAGCATGATTGATTTATATTTATGAAACAAAACAAGAAGAAAGTGTCCCATTAATTTTATGTTTTATGTTTTGCACAAATACCTCAGAAGTGTATTTACCTGTCAAATCTTGTTGAACTGAAATCTTTGATGGATGGAGAGAAATGCCTGTTTCCTTTGAACATACCCTGAATTTTAGTTTGAAATGCATGTTGTTGGAACGAGTGTAAACATTTTGGTTGAAATCCAGGCAAAGGAGTAATTTCCCCTTTCCTTACCTTACACAGTTTAAATATGAGATGAGAGAATGACAAGACTGTTACATACCACCCCTTTTTAGTTTTGCTACCAAGTATGATAATTTGTTGTAGAACACGATGCTTGCAACTGAAAATGCATGGATTAGCCCTTTCCACCTCTCACCCCCTGCACAGTATCCCTCCCATGGTCTGTTTCCACTAAACCCTGGCACCATTACTTTTGAGTTGCATATCCAACAATATTCCTCCCATCTGTCTTCCACTTTACCTTGCTGCTTTGGTAACCATGAAATTAACCAGAACAATTTTGCTGTTTCAAAGAGACATCTTTTTCTTTAGGTGACAAACTCTTATTGTGCTTACAGTCCCTGTCAAAAATATAATATGGTCTGTGGGGGTCAGGGCAGAATTGTATTGACCTGATGAAAACTAGTTTGATAAGATATTCAAGGCTTGTAGTTTGGCTTTCCCAGAGTTCATCCCCTTGAATTACTTGTGGAATCACTAGGGACTTGTCTCCATGGGTTATTTGCTATGAATTTTCCCCAGGCTTTTTTTATCCTGTTTACATGATGCAGGACCTAAACTCTGAATTGGGCATGGACTGTCTTTGTACCTAATTTGGCCTTTCTCCCCTTAACTTGTATTTAAAAACTTACCTTTGGCTCAGGTTTATGGCTCTTTCTGCAGCAGTGATAGGTGGCTGTCTTCCTATGTAGTCCCTGCAAGCCACTCAGCACCACCACTGTGGACATGATTCACTCCAAGGTTGGAATGAGGCTCCCATGATCAAGTACATGGCTGTATACCTCAATCTGACCTCAGGAGTAGTGCTGGACAACAAACAGGGATTGGTAGGAAGGCATCCACCCATTGTTGCTGCAGTGAGAGCACAGGCAATGGCAAGTTTGGGGTCAGAAGATTGGAGGAGCAGTCCAAAATATTCTGGCCAGTGAAGACAAGCCCTAGGAGAACTGAAGGCTGCCTAAGGTATAAACCAGGCGTGAGAAACCTGTGCCCCTCTAAATATTGTTGGACTCTACTACCTATCAGCTTCATCCATCCTGGCCAGTGGTAATGCATGATGGGAATTGTAGCTCTAGGAGGGCCACAGGATTGACATGCATGTTATAAATCTTCTATGGATTTATTTTAAAGATCTGATTTTGCAGATTATGTGTGTTGAAAAATCTGGTGTAGGGAAAGATATCACATACCACTATAATAGTTTTTTATTTATATCTTCCTGCCTCTCCCAATGGATCGAGGTGGGATCACAACAGAGTTAAAAAACAGTTACAGTATTTCAACATTAGTTTCCACGCAATTAAAAACCACAGCTAAAAACATAAAACATCACGTGTAAGACATCAAACATAGTCAGTCGCGGGGTCAGATGCTCTCGTTCCATTCCAATGGTCTTCATAGGAGGTCAAGAGGGTATGCGCAGCAAAAGAGCTCAGTCTTTACTACCTTCTTGAAAATTTCCAAAGATGTGACAAGGCGAATCTCCTCTGGAAGTCCGTTCCATAGTCTAGGGGCAGCTATACTGAATGCTCTTTGAGAAGTGGAAACTTGTCTGGATGCTGATATCTCTAACAAGTTCTTCCCACTTGTTCTAAGAGTGCGGGGCAGATTATATAGGGAGATGCGTTCCCGTAAGTAACCCAGGCTGAAGCCATATAGGGCTTTAATGGTGATAACCAACACCTTGTACTGTGCCCGGAAGCTAATTAGGAGCCAGTGTAGATCTTTCAAGATAGGTGTTACATGGTCAAGTCTCGAAGAGCTAGTGACCAACCTGGCTGCCGCATTTTGCACTAGTTGAAGCTTCTGAACTTGTTACAAGGGTAGCCCCATGTAGAGCGCATCACAGAAATCAAGACGAGAGATTACCAGAGCATGTACTACAGCTTCAAGGTCCTTTCGGTTGAGGTAGGGTCGCAGTATAGTATACTACAGTATACTATACTGTACTGTACTATACAACAGTATACTATACTATACAACAGTATAGTTTCTGCTTTTGTGGTGGTGGCTTTAGCACTCCTTCTACCTGTCTGTACTGTCTGTATGGTCATATTACCAGCTCCTCTGAAAACTATATCACATCTATTTCCCATGAGTAGGGCTAGCTAATCTGGGGGCCTCCCATATTTTGTTGCAGTCCAGGATCCATTAGGCTCAGACAGCTTGGCCAGACAAAAGCATGATGGAACTACTGGTTCAGTTTTTCCACCTGTGACTAAAGTCTGTTGCTTGTCCCCAGTAGACTTTAAATGATCTATTATTTCTTTATAGCTGTTCTTTGCCACTGTTCTTACACTAGTGTCTTTTTCTCTTCTTCCCTTCTGAAAAAAAGACAACAGCAAGGAAAACCACCAACCCTAGCTATATTCGAATGTTGTTTTTATGAAATCTCAGGAAACCAACATCTGTTTTAATGTATTCTGTGAAGCTTCCTGTATGATAACTGGGCTGGGTTATCTAAAAACATAATCATTAGTTTTCTGACCATAACCCTGGCATTCAGAGATGTGGAGTCCATCTGGTAGACTTCATCCAGAATAGTTCAGCAAATCATTACAGAAGACTATGTGGAATCAACACACTATGAACTTTCCAAGCCTTCCATTCCCCCAAAATCAAGGTTTGTCATGTGGTTTGTCACAAACCGTGAATGTTGTTGAAAACAGCAAGACGACTGTAGGAATTTCCTGTAACTTGCTTGCAGAGATAATACTGGCAAAGTGGACCTTTTTGATTTGAAATCCAGTGTCATGGTTGGGAAGAACAATGAGAGGAATTATTTTTTCCTCTGCATAGTCTGTAAAGTCTTGTCTGATCATTACTGTTGTAAAGCACATTTGTGTCTCTTGCTTTCCATCTAATTTATTTCTCTAATATGGTTTCTTCCTTTCCTCCTTTTTCTGATGGAAAGGTCAACTTGGTCTCTCTTGCTCTTTCATTCATTTTTTTGTTCAGTATATAACCATCTCTCTCTCTATGCACACATGCACATACTCATGCACACGCACACACAGGAAGGCACATCCTCTTCCCAGAATATGTAAAATGGGGCAGGGCAAGCATTTTGACTTTTTACATAGACAATAACCAAGGGTGCCTATTTGTGGAAAATAGAAATACTGTAATTGGCCCATTAGATGAACAGCCAGGTAGAAGAAAAAAGAATACCCACTATGTCTGAGAGGTGACTAAAATGGGATTTAAATGCTTTATTGGGCTGCTTTTAAACTCGTGCAAAGGGAAGGCTACATCCAAGGTTTATACCAGCTCTGGAAGATATCAACAATATAAGGTCCAAATGAGCTTTTCTGAGGAAGGTATACCACAGCCGAGGTGACACAACTGTCGAGGGTCTTTCCCCATTAGCCACCTCCTATACCTGCCTTGGAGATTATCTAATATCCTAAGATTCTAATGCCTTTAGGAGTGTGGAGTGATGTTATAGATGTTGGACTAGGACTGGAGTCAAGCAATCAAATCATTGTCTGGCCATGAAAATCCATTGGAGGACTTTAGCGAAGTCACACTCTCAGAGAGTGCATATTTTAGGTTTGTCTAGAATGGACTAAACTCTAGAATGGACTAAACTCTTGCCTTTAAGTATTCTGTTCAGCGAAGGGGATGGTACCTGTTTTGATAAGAATTGTAGTACAGTAGTTACATTGACTCTTGGATATATCGACCCAGGTTTTTTGAGTTGATTTTTGGACTAAAATTTCTAGACTTATACATACATATTTACAGTAACTTTCAATATAATTTTTCTAACAGGAAAACACAACACAAGTCCTTGTGTTGCATGAAGAAGTGACTAGTTGCCTTCTCTAATTGAGAGCCCTCAAATGTATTGGATTACAGTTCTCATTATCTCATACCAGTGGGAACTGTGGTCTGGCACATCTCTGTTTGGAAGAAGACTGTGCTAAATCATAATTAAAGGCAATATAAGGCAAGTAGGAAGGGTGATTCAGTTGGAACATCAACTGGAACATTATGTTCCAGAACATAACTTTAGGGCAGATGTTGCTTATGCCATAAGTAACATCTGGGGTTAGACAATCCTATCCAAACAGAAAATCTGCAGGGATCTTTAATAGGCATGTAGAACATTTTAATAAAGCTGGTAAAATGTCTTGAAGAAAGTTCACCCTTAGCTTGATCTTCTTTATGGCTTTTGTCCAATTTCTTATGACTTTTTCATGCTAGTTTGGCCTGTCCCCAGCCATTAAAAATATCGGCTTAGCATAGGTCAGCAAAATGAGTTAACAAGCATTCTACATGATGTTGATTGTTTTTTAATTAAGTTCTATCTTTAGAAAAGCAGTGGTTTTTAACCTTTTCTTTTACCTCTGAAAATCTGATATGGAAAAATTACTTTAAAATTTAATTTTGAAATTAACAGTAAGAAAATCAAAAGGAACCAAAATAATTTCTTGCAGCTGGTTCATGGGTCTCTTGAAGCCCACCTGAGGACTTTCTAGACATTTATGAACCGCAGGTTAAGAACTCTTGTTGTAAAAGTTGTTCCCAAATTTCTGTCACATCGTCTTGGGACCAAGAAGCAAGTCCAAGAGAAGTATAACATCAAGTTCTCAATGGCTTCTGCTGAACTGAGTGGGCCAGACTAAACAAGCTGAGCTTTAGTCCTGTGGAGACAATTTGGAAATGGGGAAAACAATATCTAGGGATGACATAATTCTGTCAATGTCAGCTTTTCTCTCTCTTTAAAAAACAAAAACAAAATCTTAAACATGCCTTCCCCCAACCCCCACATAAACCCTGTTACTACCAGTCTTATAGCTGGTATGAGACCTTTTGCAGACAGATGGGTCTGGGGAAATATGTTGAAAAAGTTTTTAAAGGAAAGGAAAATGGACGCTCTAAGTGTCTTGCATGGCTCTCTAAGGAACACATTTAAAGCTGGTAACTGCCTTTGATGGGGCCCAGCCCCAGCACATGGATTTAAACTCAGTATCCTATTATCAGAATCTTGCTAAGAACGACAACACAGTTTGCACACAGATGACTGATTAGCTGTGGCACTTCTGTCACTTCCTGTAGTGACCCTGGATGACAGCTACTTCTGCCCCGTAAAAAATAACTTTACTGTTCTCCATGGGGTTGCTGGAAATTAAGGAACTAGCAAAATGACTTCTTCACAATTTGAAGTGTTTTTCATATACAGTATTCTTTCATGACAAATTACCTGAATTACTCTGGAAGAGGGATAGAAGCAGGAGGCAGGGCACCTCTTTCATTGTCAGTCTGGAATCATACACATTTTTAAAGGAAAGTATGAGCATTACATTTTGTGGAGAAAAGGTAAGCTGAATAACATATGCTGGAAGCCACACCGGAAAAACTCCTCTCGTGCCCTGGAAGAAGTAACGGTGTGTGTGCTACATGCACAAGCCACATTACTTCTAATGGGGCTTGAGCATACGAGTTTTTTCCCTTATGCGGGGAGGTCTGGAATGAATCCCTGTGTAAGGGATAGGCATGCTGTAAATAAGGGTGCATCTACACTGTAGAATTAATGCATTTTGAGACCATTTGAAGTGTGGTAACTCTATCCTGTGGAATCCTGGGGGTTGTACTTTCACAAAGTCTTTAGCCTTCTTTACCAATAAGTGCTGGTGCCTCATTGGATTCTGTAGGCTGAAGCAATGACAGTTAAAGTGGTGTCAAACTGTATTAATTATGTTGCGTGGCAGCAGCCCAAATACAAGGATTTATCCAAACTAAATTAGGAAAAATAGGAGAATTTGTGGGTGAAGGGGGGGGGGATTGAATTTTGAATATTAATTAGAAACTCTGTTGAAGCACTTTACTAAGGTGAGGATTTCCTATGGAACTGGCAGATATATGACACTAAGGGATATGTTCCATTTAGAACTTGGTAAAATTTATTTTCTTCTGACTACAATGTTTAGGATCATCCTGCAATTTTCCCAACCATTGGTTTTAATAATAATAATAATAATAATAATAATAATAATAATAATAATAATAATAATAATAATAAT
>NC_056525.1:15017572-15021299 GCF_019175285.1 Sceloporus undulatus | reverse complement strand
TTTTATTTATATTTCCCGCCTCTCCCTGTGGATCGAGGTGGGATTACAACAATAAAAACAACAATTACAAGATTAAAACTACAATGTCATATAAAATACTCAATAAAGCAATATACCATTACCAATACAATGTATTGACTAAATCGTCATTTAAAATACATATCATTACAATCAGAGGTGGAGTATTTCTAACTCTCTTATAACAGATTGGGTGGATAGGCGTGCCAGAAAAGATCCGTCTTAAGTGCCTTCTTAAAGGCATCTAAGGTGGTAATAAGACGGATCTCCTCCGGCAAGTCATTCCACAGCTTCGGGGCTATGACAGTAAATGCCCTGTGAGAAGTTGTTATTAACCTGGTCTTAGCATATTCCAGTAGTTGCTTCCGAATGTTTGAGAGTGAAGGGGGAGGTTGGGAGAGGCATTCCCTCAAGTAACTCAGGCCCGAAGCCATGTAGGGCTTAAAGCAATGACCAACACTTTGTACTGGGCGTCCAGAAGGTAATCAAGCAGCCAATGAAGAAGATTTAGTAGTGATGTTATTGGTACAACCAGGTGTTCCAGTGACAAATCTGGCTGCTGCATTTTGAACACAGTTGAAGCTTCTGAACTTGGTACAGGGTATCCCCATGTAGAGCACGTTACAGAAATCTAAACGAGAGATTACCAGAGGATGTATCACGGCTTCAAGGTCCTTTTGGTCCAGGTAGGGAACGCAGTTGGCGTATGACTGAAGTTTGGTAAACAGCCTCCTGCAGCCGCATCACTTGAGATGACAATGTAGCACGAGTCCAGGAGCCACTCCCAAACACGAATTTCATTCTTTAGGTGGAGTTTGACCCCGTCCAGACGGGTTGACAAAATCTCCATTCCCAGATTGAGGTACCTATCGCAAGTACTTCTGTTTTCTCTAGATTCAGCTTGAGTTTGTTTTCCCTCACCAGCCCATTACCGACCCAAGCAGGCATTCAGAGGAGAGATGCCATCCTTAGCACTGAAACAGTCAGACATAGAGAAATAAATTTGGGTGTCATCAGTATACTCTGGTAAACCCGCACCCCATGTCTCCAGATCTTCCCAGCAGTTCATTGTAATGTTAAACACATGGGGGACAGGAGGCGCCCTGAGGGATGCCAGATTCAGCTCTCTTTTTGGAAGAGCAGCTGTCCCCACATCACACAATCTTGGAATCTGCCTGAGAGGTAGGAATGGAAACCACTGGGGAAGTACCTCCTCCAATACCCAACCCCCTCAGGCAGCCAGAAGATACCATGGTCTATGGTATCGAAAGGCCACTGAGATGTCCCAGAGTACCAACAGTAAGACACTTTGCTGTCAGTGCCCAGTCCCTAGACTGTTTTGCTGGACCCAGACAGCCACATTATGTCAATAGTGCTCAAATTTTTTAATTCCAGCAGATGTTCACTTATAATATTGCATACAAGAATACAGAACTCTGTAGCAGTTCCTAATGTTGAATCAGACTACAAGACTAAAATCCATGACCCTCGTTTAAGGGCTTCTAGAACTGAAATCCAACATCTGGTGATCGAATATGGGAATTACCTGTTAACACTGATTCAATCTACCACTCTGGGGATGAAGTTTATCAAATTTGTGCTTTACTTGGCAGCAACAATTTCTCAGCTTAGAGGAAGGCAGTGAAACCAATCTTGCCAAGAAAACTCTTTGATAAGTTTTTGCTTGGGTCTCCAAATTTGGACATGACTTGGAGGCACAGAACAGCAAATTCAGTTTTGTATTGTTCTACATTTCTTTTGAGATTTAGGTATGTAGAACTTAGGTATGTATGCAGTCTCTGTGTTTCTCGTGAAGGTAGCAAGAATAATGAGCATTTTTTTTTTTTTCTTCCTCTTATGAGAAAATCTTCAAAAACAATGCAATTTTTGAGGCTATTGCAATTTGGGACCTGTCTGGCAGAAAATTTGCAGACGTTTGTTATGTGCAAAGAACAGCATTTTCTGACTGGAAAAGAATAATTTACGCATGGAAATTCTGTTTTCCTATGCAAATCAACCATGTGCCAACTCAACCATGAAGCATATTTTATGTTGAATTAATCCCCATTTCAGCATTTTTCTGTGCAGAAATTAATATTTCTATATTAAAATATTATTTCCACAAGGAAAAAGTTGTTTCCTGTGCAAAAAATGCTGTTTCCTTGCAAAACAACAATGTTTTAATTTTGCGTAGAGTAAGTCTTGAACGGCAAAGAATTCTCATTAGTCCAGGATTCTTCTAAGCCAGAGTTTTCTCAACATCAAATATATATAGTTTTCAACATAGAATCATAGAATCATAGAGTTGGAAGAGACCACAAAGGCCATCCAGTCTAACCCCCTGCCAGGCAGGAACACAACACATATGAAGCCCCCCCTGGTGTAGATAATAATACGGAGTCATGGTGCTGGGGTTATCAGTACACGATGACACCCAAATCTATTTTCCTGTATCCGTTGTCGGCCTCGAATTCCGATGGCATCTCTTCCTCAATGAATCTTCAGGCGGAATGGGCTGGATGAGGAAAAACAGATTGAAACTGAATCCAGACAAGACGGAGGTGCTCATGGTAGCGGCCCGAAACCAAGAATTGGGTTGCAACCTCCAGCCTGGATGGGGTCACACTCTATCTCTCCCCGACTGTGTCTCCAGTCTGGGGTGCTCCTCGACTCGTCGCTCCGATGACAAATCAGGTAAATGCGGCGGTCAGGAGTGCCGTTATCAGCTTCGCTGATACGCCAGCTGCGCCCTTTTCTGGAAGTAAGGGATCTCGAGACGGTTGTGCACTGCGTGGTAACCTCAAGCCTTGACTTCTGTAATGCACTACATGGGGCTCTACCCCTGTGCTTGACTCGGAAATTACAGCTGGTTCAAAATATGGCAGCCAAGGCTTGTCTCAGGAACATCTAGGAGAGACCACATTAACTTCCGGTTTTGAGGTCCTCCACTGGCTGCCTATCAGCTTCCGGCCCAATACAAGGTGTTGGTTATCACCTTTTAAAGCCATAAATGGCTGGGTCCAAGCTATCTTAGGACACACCCGCCTCCCTCCGTACAATCCTCCCCCGCACTCTCCGTTCCTCTGGGAGAACTTTACTACAGCCCTAAAATCTAGCTTGCGGCGACCTCCCAGAGGCGTTCTCTGCTGTCGCCCCAAAACTCGGGAAACGACCTGCCGGATGAGATCTGTCAGATAACATCATTAGACCAGCTTTAAAAAAGCGGTCAAGACGGATCTCTTCCGGCAGGCCTTTCCAGATTAACCATCCTCCGGCCCAGGTTCCTGATTCCCTCATTCCTCCCGTGGCCCCATCTTAGTGATGGTCGAGGATCAACAGAGGATATCAGGGTTTTTTAGTTTTTTAATGTTGTTTTTTTTTGCATTACATTGTGTTTTTAATATGTTATACTGTTTAATATGGTCTTAAGGGGGGGAGGGATAAATGTTTTTTAATTGTCATATTTGTATATTTTAACTGTGTTAACACCGCCCTGGATTGGTTTGCCAGAGGGCGGTATACAAATAAATATTATTATATTATTTATCAAAGCATCCCCGACAGTGGCCATCCAGCCTCTGCTTGAAAGACCTCTAAGGAAGAGACTCCACTACACTCCAGGAGTTTTGTTTCCACTGTCAAACAGGCCCTTACTGTCAGGAAGTTCCCCAAGGTGTGAGGTGGAATCCTTTTCCTGCAGTTTGGCCTC
>NC_056525.1:15001945-15015917 GCF_019175285.1 Sceloporus undulatus | reverse complement strand
GCAGAATATAGTGGCACTATACTTCCCTTGATCTAGACACTATACTTCTATTGATGCAGTATACAACTTTTAAAGAATATTTTAAAATATTATTTCCATCTCTTTCAGGATTTCAGACAACAGGCTTTCCCAGTCTGTCCTGGAGATTCTGGGCAATGAATTTGAAGCTTTATGCATATGATCATGCCTTGTAATCAAGAGTATGTTCCTAACTATAGAGAGTCTTCTAAGCAAATTCAAATAATTGAGCTTAAATTTTCCTGTAAGACTTTTACACTCCTTACACATAGTTTAGATAAGAAACTCAGAGGCACACTGATGGTGCATGTTCATATCTTATTTCCTTATACAGTGGGACCTCCCCATACGTGGGGGAACCATTCTGGAATCCCCCCCCCCCCCCCGTGTATGGGGAAAACCGTGGATGCTCAAACCCCATTTGTTTTAAGGGCATGCGTGTCATTGTGTTTCCGGTGGCTTAACCTCCAGGTAAGGTTAAAGCAGCATATAACGCACCCGCATGGGTGCACTGTATTTTGGAGTAACATTTGCACAGGATTCATTTGTGTTGGTAATATATTTAATCCCTAAGTATCCATTATAGTTGATGAAGAGCCACTGCTAGACACAACATCCCTGTGTCAACAACACAATCTTTCACTGTCCATTAGGCAGAGTGAGATGTTGTCTTCAGAAAAGAGACAACGAGCTGTGGAGATGTGCTATCTAGCCTGATGTGCATCCCTTAATTTAATCTGTTTCTCTCGGTTCCAGGGAAACATGCTTTCCTCTCATCATCCTACAAATGAAAGTCTGGTTTGTTTTTGTATATACAATGGTGGTAGAAGGCATAATTTTGCCTTGTACTTCAGACAGCAATATGTCTTGTGCCAGCCCTGCCTGTTGCCACTGAATTGTGCAAAAGCTGTGATATGACACATTGTGTTGGTGAGCTGTCCCATTCCAGCACCTCAGTGACAATCACTTTTGGAGGTGAGAAAATTGATAGTGGTTGCGGTATCATAGCACAGATCTCAGCACAGATCTCACCTTTTGAAAATTATGAATGGTGTACAGAGATGAAGAGGCACAGAACCTCTGCTTTCTAAAATGCTTATCCATAGTGGCCCTAACATTCAGTTGTACTCTCAATGCGAGCATTTTTCATAGTGGAAGTTGGTCTCCCATTATTCTTTAGTGGTGGTAATTCATACCAAGAGAGAGTGTAGACAAACTGCTGAATTTTCAACCTGCAATGGAAGTACCAAAATAGTCTCCTTGAATAGCCTTTGTAGCAACAGTGCTGGTTCTGGTTCTGCGGACTCCTATGATTAGCTCAATGTGATGGGTTTCTTTGCATTAGTCTTTGTATTTAATATCTACAACAAAAACCAGCCCTCGTGAGGAAAGTGCAGATCTTGTGCCCCCATATTTTGTAGGAAATGAAATTGCCTTGAATATTAAAATTAACACTTTTTAATAACAGAAATGTGATATCGTCCATTGAAGTTAGGCTTGAATTTATCTTAGGACTGTATATGTCATGGCCCTGGAGTATTTATGGAGTAGTTTTAAAAGTTCATTAAACTCAAGAGATTAGATATTGCCCCGAGCAGTGCTCCATAAAAGAGAAAAAATATAGTGCTATTACTTGGTAAAATGTTGTGCTATGTTGTTAATTTAACTCCCCTGAGTTCTCATCTTCTGATTCAAAAGACATTTCCTCGTGCTGTTAAATTTGACATTTTCAAAGAATCTCGGCCTGTGTCTCAAAAGCTTTCACCAGAAATTCAATATTGCACATTCATTTCTGAAGGGGAAAAGAGGCGGAGGGTGTGGGGGAGAGAGAGGACAGACACTTCAACCTAAAGTTCCTTGGAAATGTCAAGCACATTGGTCTCCTCCATTTATCTCTTTTTCTTTTTACTGTGTCATTTGAGTTACTCAAACTTGCCACCCTCCAGCACTAAGACATGGTTGGGTCAAGGGTGTAGTGTAGGGGTCAGGAATACATTGCCCTCCATGATGTTAAACTACAGCACCCATCATCCTTAATCATTGGGCATACTGGCTCATGATGCTGGGAACTGCAGTCTAACAACATCTGGAAGGCTAAGCATTTTCCACTGATGTTGTAAGGGAACACTTGGCTTTTTTGTACCTTCCTAATTGAGAATAGGCAGGCTTTTGACATCAGTGGCAAGAATTAATGTTTTCCATCTACACTGGTTTTAAAAAACACAAACAAAGTAATGTTGATCCTTCATGCTCTCTCTCTCTCTCTCTCTCTCTCTCTCTCTCTCTCTATATATATATATATATATATATATATGAGAGAAAAATATCAGAGGATAAATATCCCTTCAGTAGACCCAGCTTCTGCCAGCCTACCAGTTCGAAAGCATGCAAATAGATAGATAGGCACCACTTCTAAGTGGGAAGGTAACAGCGTTTGGTGCAGTCATGCTGGCCATGTGACTTACAGAATAGCCTTTGGCAATGCTGGCTCTTTGGCTTAGTAACAGAGATGATCACCGCCCCCTATAGTTGGACACAACCTGACAACCTTGTCAAAGGGTAATACCTTTACCTTTACCCTTATATTCCTGCTATATGACCAAGCCTTCAGGAGAGCAGCTCAAGTTGTAGGGCTTAATGGATATAATTGCATGCATACATATATAAGACTCCTACAGGATACCACCTGCAGGGGATGAGGGGCAAAGTTTTTTTTTACAGCTCAGCCAACCAAATGAAGCAAATAAAATTCAGTGAAACATCTAATTTTTGGACTGATCCCAAATGAATCTGCACCTAGAATCAAAGAATGATAGAGATGGGAGAGGCCTCATGGGCCATCATGTCCAAGCCCTGTTCAATGTGGGATCTCCAACTAAAATATCCCTAGCAGGTACTGTATTTCTTGAATCTCTTTTTGAAGAGAAGTAGACCCCACCAGCATTCTAGGCAATTGGTTCCATTGCTGAACCACCCTTGCTGTCAAGAAATTTCTTCTGCTGTTCAGTTGACATCTAGTTACAGTACTTGTAATTTCAAACCATTTGACCTGGTTGACGTTGGGCAGCAGAGAACAAATCTGCTCCCTCCTCTTGGTGGTAGCCCTAGAAGCATTTAAAGAGTTCACTCATGTCACTTCCCCACACAATCTCTTCACTAAGCTTGAACATGCTTCAACCTTTCCTCATAGATTGTATTCTCCATACCTCTTACTGTCCTTGTCCTTCTCTGATCCTGTTCCAGCTTGTCAGTATCTTTCAAATGAAGCACCCAGACCTGAACACAGCACTCCAAATGAGGTTTGTCCAACACGGAATATAGTGGGACTATTACTTCCCTCGACCTGGAAACTATGTTTCTATTAATGCAGGCTAAAATGACATTTACCTTCTTTGCTGCAGCCTCACACTTCTGGCTCATGTTCAATTTATGATCATAAATTTGTGACCCCCAAGGTCCTTTTCAGATGTTGCTCCAGAGAACTGTTCCCATGCCTTCTCCTTACCCACAGCATGCAGCATACCTGAGCAAGGAAGAGAAAGGACACTAGGAGACAGCACCATAGATAATACAGTTTATAGGGATATGAGCCACAGAATCCAAATTTTGGAGCCAAGTGTCCTTTGGGAAGCAAATTGATTTAATTTGGGTCCTGTTTTCTCCCAGAACTGGGATTCAAAGCACTTCCAACATATATTTTTTTAAAGTACCAAGGAAAACAATTAATTATATATAAACTATTCCCAAATCTCAAAGTATGTTGTAAATTAATTAAATACATTTGAGCAGGTTGACTCATCATTAGCTCTTATTTGTGGAAAAGACATAATATTTGTTTTCCATAAAGTTGTATCCTCAAAAGGTAGGTAGGTAGGTAGCTAGGTGTGTGCATGTGTTTACTTCATTGAATATTTTGCACAATTTGAAATTACTCTTTTACTTTCAAGCCTTTTTGGAATTGTGAAGGAAGACTCATATACACAGGCTCTCAGTTCCTTTGACAGTGGGCAGGATATTAATGTAATAACAGTTTATTTGCCACTGTTGTTTGCCTTCAAGTCATTTTTGACTTCTGGTGGTGATTTCACCTAGTTTTCACATAAATCTGCCCAAACAATGATTGAGGCGGAATCCAGGCCTTTTCATTGCCTCGGGGCTTTAATCTGGAGGCAAAAAAGTGGATTCCAGTTCTGAGAGGGATCCAGACATTCATGCATACGTGTGGACTGCACTCCATAGTGACATTGGTACATGGCCGGGTGAGGAGTTCAGAAATATGTACATTTCCATGCATGTGGGGAATTTAAAAAAATGAAGTGACCACAGCCATATAGCCATACATACTGCAATTTATCAAACTGGGGAGAGTTTTAAAAGAACCATATAATCATAGAGGTGGGTTTTCCTGTCAGTGTAGATTTTCCCTAAGACTTTTTCATGGCAAGATTTGTTCAGATGAGGTTTGCCATTGCCTTCCTCTGAGGATAGTGTGACTTGCCCAGGGTCTGTGACTACCCAATGGGCTTCCATGCCTGAATGGGGTCTCCAAGCATCCTAGTCCAATATTCAAACGACTATACCATGTTGGCGTCCTCCTTCCCTTTTACTGCAAAGGAAACAGAAAAAGGAAATCATACTGCTAAAACAAATGGGCTTGGAGGCCTATGCATTTTCATTAGGATCATGGGCATAGGCATCAGTTGCTGCTCTGACTCAGGAGGCAACATCCACTAGGCTGCCCCTCAATACTTTGAATATGTATCTTTTAGACTTTTCTGGCATGGTAGCCTAGCTGTTGTTGAATTGGTACTGGAGAGATCAGCCTTATAAAGGCAAAAAGCAAACATATAGTTAAGATGAAGCCCCATTTAGGCAGGGGAAAAAATAGCTAAGAAGGGTTTGGAGGCAGAGTGGAGATCCTGACTGTGTCTTCAAGTAAATTCTGCAGAACTTAGCAGGGCTTGGGTCTTGCAAGACAGGGCATCAAGTTCAGAAGCAGCTCAAAAAATCCAGAGATTTTTAAGGGGGCCATTGCCTCGAAACATAGTGTGCTTTGGCCTGTCAACAAAGAACAAGGCTAGTTAAATGTCTTTTTCAAGCAGATTTATTATTTTACCAAGACAAGGGGTAGTTTAATTTGCCCCTCAGGCCAGCATATGCCCTGCTGAGAAATAAACCTACAATTTGATTACTTGCTTCAAAACGCAATTTCATTTGATTTTAAGTGGAGGACTCCTCTCAGCTTCCTTGTTGCAAGTGCCAGGTTAACTCAGACCCAAAATAAAGAGTTCCTAAGCTTTTTCTCAAGTTTATACTTCCTTTTTTAATGAAAAAGTAAGAATATGATGCTCTAATGGGTTCAGTTATAGGCTGACATATATGGAGAACTGAGGAAAGACAAGTACAGAGTTGTGGTGGAAAGTCTTCCATTATTTTCCATATTATGTTTTTATTTAGGGTTGCCATAAGTCAGGACCTCCAAACTGGGACAAATGTAGGACAACATTTTCAAATGTAGGACATGGTTTTTTTTTAAATGGAGGATACACAAAAAAATTGGATGATTTTTAAAAATGTTAATATAAATGCATGTTTCTTAGGCATGATAAAAATGGAGGACATTTTGGCATTATTCCTAGACAGATGGCAGAAATTTACTTCCCTTTCTGGCCAAACACCCCCCCTCCTTTCCAAAACACACACAACAGCACATTTGGACATAGAATATGGCTTCGTTTAACATGGCTTCTTGCATATTTCAGATGTTTGAAATTCACATTCTCTCCCCTTCAGAAACAGTGAGCGCATGCCTCAGAAGCTGACTGTTATCTATATCATCATCTTCATAATCATCACTATCATTGTTAAAAGAAGAGAAACCTGTTAGCATTAAAAGCACCCAAAATACACAGAAAGCGCACTTTGGGGGGAAAAACTTTGAAAATGGGCACCCACCTCCTCCTCTTCCTCCTCTTCTTCCTCCTGTTTCCCCCTCCTCTTCGCCATGCACCAAGAATTGGCGCTTTCCCCTCCCCCTGGCTGGCCCAGAGTCTTACTCCTCCTCCAAGGCTCCACCTGCTCCTTGAGGCTGGCCAATGGCAGAGTGGGGCTGGAAACAGCCCCGCCTCATGCTCTGCCATTGGCCAGCCAGCCTCAAGGGGACGAGTGTTCCCTTTAGGCGCGTGTGCACACACGCACAAGCAGGCACTGCCCCTGGCCCCGGCAACTACTGTGGGCCGTGCATGGCGCAGAGCAGGCGTCGGAGAGGGAGGTGGGTGGCGCAGCCGCACGGAGGAGACAAAGGAGGAGGTGGAAGGTGGCGCGGCTGCGTCCAGGAGGCAGCAGTGGAGGGGGAGGAGGAGGAGGAGATGGGCAGCGCGGCCAGTCGCACGCATTAGCTGGCGGCCCGGGCCCAAACCCAGGATTTAGAGTGAATCGGACCGGGGCCCCCAAAACCGTTACGGGCACAGCCAGGATAAGGCATCCCTAGTTTTATTTCCCCATTAAAAATATCCCTTGCTCCTTAAGGGAAAGGATACTGGTGTCCATGTGGTTGTGTCTATGTATTTGCATCTTTACAGATTTACAAAGAAGTAAATTTACAAAGTAATTGATGCAGATTGTCTCATCACCAGTGTAGACTACAAGTATACCATGCATAGTCGAAGGCTATGGCCGGCTTCCATAGTTTTTTGTAGGTTTTTCAGCCTATGTGGCCATGTTCTAGAAGAGTTTCTTCCATAGATGCTGGTGAAATGTCAAGAAGAAACTCTTCTAGAACATAGCTACATAGCCCGAAAAACCCACAAAAAATACCATGCATACTTGCTGTAGTCCATTGGACTCCTGGTGCTCTGTCTTCTAGTAATGAACTTCTTTGTTCCTAGTTAGTCTGCTCTTCCGGTAGCAGACAGACACTTTATCATTGAAACCTCACAGCTTGATAGAAACTGCTAGAGCTTACACACACCCAAGCCTTGAGAACCCAGGGTCACCTGTGTTCCATGATGAGACAAGGGAATAGGATTTTTTTTGGGCTATGTGGCCATGTTCTAGAAGATTTTCTTCCTGACATTTCGCCAGCATCTGAGGTTGACATCTTCAGTGAATGAAGATGGAATAGGACAGTGATGGTGAACCTTTTAGAACCTGAGTGCCCAAAATGCAACCCAAAGCTCACTTAATTATTGCGAAGTGCCGTGTCCCTCTGGCTTTCCAGTAACAAACTCTGGCAAATTCTGTGCTGGGGTGACGGCACATGTGCCCACAGAGAGGGCTCTGAGTGCCACCTCTGGCACGCGTGCCATAGGTTCGCCATCACTGGAATAGGACTTTATGGGGGACTTGGATAAATGTATCAGTATTCTCACTACTATCTTGGATATCACCATTATTCTCACCACCACTTATTTATGTAACATGCTGTCTTTCTTCTGAGCTATAAATAAACCAGCATGGTGTAGTGGCTTGAGCATTGGACTAGGAACTAGTAACTCAGGATTCACATTCCTGATCAGCCATGGAAACCCACTGGGTCACCTTGAACAATTCATACTATCTCAGTCTCAGAAGAAGGCAATGGCAAACCTCATCTGAATAAATCTTTCCAGGAAAACACCACGCTAGTTGCTAGATGCAGTAAGGGGGGGGGGACTTGGCTACCCTACAGTAAATGCTCCCTAGTTTGTTGTTTGCCTTTTATAGTGACAGATATATACATGATCATTAGCTTAGAAATTACCGGTGACATACAACAGAGACAGCACAAACTTGGTCTAACCAATAAGTTGACTTGCTGTCTGAACTGAAAGTAATGTGCACCATCCATCACATAATATCAGATATGAATTATTGCTAAGGGCAGGTTTATCTGAGTCAGAAAAGTGAACTTTTCCCCTTTGCAATAGTCCTTTGCTCTAGACTCAGCCAAAAAGGGGGGAAAGAAAGAAAGAAAAAAAGTAAAGGAGAGTCTACATTTTATCAATTGCCATTACATTGTCTGAATGCTGCTCCTACAATTTAAATGCATTTAGCAATTAAAGGAATTAGGGAGACATTCAAATCCATCAACCAATTTGCCCTTTGCATGATGCTAAAGACTTTGTAACTTCCAATAAGTTTCTCCTTTGCAAAGAAATGCTGCGCCAGTCTATGCAAATAAACATGAATTTTAGCCTTTAGCAAGGCATTTTCTGGAAAGGGTATGAACATGTATGGATATATTTACTTGCTGAATTACATAGAGGAAAGCAGAAAAGCAATGGAAGTATTATAGCACTTTTCAGATGAGCCTTTCAACCTTGTAAGAAACACTCTGAACAATATCCTAAGGCATAGTATGGCTGCCCACACTCTCAACTTGACCTTAACAAATGCTAGGGGTTAACAAATCCCAGTATCCAAACTACATTCCTATAATAGAGAAGAACACCTTCCTTTCATTCTGAAGAGTTATTTATATTTCTGATCAGTAGTCCGTACCAGTTCTTTGCTTTCTGTGAATTTTGAAGTCTGTTAACACCCCCATCTAAATAAATAAAACTTTTATAAGCAGATCAGAATCGAAGGATGACAGTTGTTGAGAATCTCTCAGAATGTTCCCGTGAGAGGTTGAGCTAATTTGTTTAATTTTCACACCTATCACTCTCTTTTACAATGGTGGGCTGGATTAGCATCAGTGCCTCGGCTGAATTTCACACATTTCGGTGGGGCGGGGGGCGGGGATAAAGGCTAGTGGCATTCAAGCTACGTGGAGCACCTGCCTGGAGAGAAAATTAATTGCAATTGTGGTGGTGGCAAACAAAGGGACATGATTGTTCTTGGCAGTAGCTAGTCAAAGAAACACCCTGTAGGAGGGATTGTTCATCAGCTTTTGATGTTTTGACTCTTATTTAAGTAGTTTGTTTTATTTTTTGTGGTTTCTGCTTTTACTCTTCTGTTACGCTGTGATGTTTTTACCAACCTTGCATATAGCAAATCTTACTTGTCTTTTTACATGAATTCTTGTAGTCCAGGTGATATTTAGGCCAGTAAGGCTGTAAAGTGTTATATGGCTTGGACCTTCTTGAAGGAACAGCTCTCTTGTCATGAACTTGCCCACATCTTAAGGTCAATATCTGAGATTTCCCTCCAGAGATATCTTTACTGAAAGATGCTGAGAGGTTGGAGAAAAAGATCATATTTTTGGTATTTTCTTCAAGGAGGCCCACCAATCTGATCATCTTTTTGATGCCAGGTTAAGACATTTCCTAGGCATTTGCTGGGATCTGGTTGTCTAATTCTAAAACGCCAGATTTAGGATAGTTTAGTTTGGGGAGAGAGTTGCTTGGGGAAAACTACTGAGAAGGCCCTTGTTCTCTTGTTCCCACCAATGTGCTTGAGGATAGTAGTGGGACTGAGATAAAGGCCTCCCTCCCACAGAGATTTTTGAATGTAGGTTCAAGGATCTGTGTCCTTCAAATAAATAGAGCTTTGCTTTGTTTGGAGCAAGGTGATTAGATGTAAAGGTAATAAAACAGATAGTATGCTCAGGATTTGGTAGGATTCCCGCAGCATATAAAGCTCAGCTCCTTTGTACATGTGAGAAACACAATTGCCCACCAGCAATTTTAAGCCCAAGAGAAGCCTTTTTTAAATCAAGATATGATGAGAAGTCTCTTACCCTTTGTTGTTGTTGTTGCTGTTGTGTGCCTTCAAGTCATTTTTGACTTATGGAGACCTTAAGGCATACCTATTGCAGGGTTTTCTTGACAAGATTTGTTCAGAGGGGGTTTGTCTACTCTTTGCCTTCTTCTGAGGCTGAGAATATGACTTGCTCAAGATCACCTAGTGGGCAGCCATGGAGATTCAAACCCTGGTCTCCAGTGTCATAATCCAGTGTTCAAACTTTTACACCATTGCTGGCTTACTTTGCACTTCACTTCCTATTTTTAAAGAAGTGCTCTCTTGGGCCTAAAATAGACCAGGGAGAGAAAAATGAGGCTAAAGTATCTCCATAACCCCCCAGAGGACATTTTGGGCTGTTTCTGATCCCCCCACCCCTTTCCAAATCTGTGACTCCAATATCATTACATGCATCTCTGCCTGTGATTAATTTTGCACCTTTTAGTTGGTGTCATTAAGGTATTAATGCAATGTATTCTTAGGGTTTTAGAGACAGCAATAAACTTGCTAAACTCAGGCTGGGAGAACTCAAAGTTTGTCTCTTTCTGGTAAGGTATAGGAAGCCAGTCTAGCAGTCATCATTGGGCCCTCAGGCATTGCCTGGAGAAGCACATATTTTTCTTCAGGGCTGTTGAATGTCCTGAAGCTGTGAAGTTGAGAGGCAAGTGGAAATGGCAATGTACTGTTTTACAGATGGCATGAGAGCCACCACAAACTCTTTTCAATTAGTACATTTAGCATTAGAAAAGGAGACAAAGCCATAAGACAGAAAAGTTGCATGGGAAATTGATGAAGTAGTATTTGACAGCTTTCTTGCTGTTTTGGAATAGTTGAACAAATAACTGTTGAAGAAGCAAACCTGTGAAAAATAAAACATTTCCCTTGTTCTTTAACAAGTCAATTAAAAGAGAGAGAGAGAGAGAAAAGCATTGCAGGGAACTCTTCCTACATTTATTCAAAATCTGTTTGCAAATCTGCTAAGTGTATATTTTCTGTTGAAAGAAGCTCTGTTGCTCCAATGTTTTTCCAACCATTTCATCAGAAATATGTGAGACCTGCTGTTTCAAAAAAGAAGTAAAAACAGATGGGTTAAACTCTGTGGCAGATCCTGCTGAAAACAGTGTCAGCTTTGTAAGCTAAGCTTTCACCCCTTTTAATGCCATTATGCTTGGAAGGCGCTCGCAAAGTGACAGGGCCTGCACATGTCACCTTCTTCCCTCTGAGAAATGGAACAAGAAGTAGCTAATGGTGAACAAGGGGAGGCAGAAGATTTCTTCACAAGAGATGTCTGAGGCCCAGATTTGGTAGAACACCTTATCATTGTTAACAGAAAAATGTAAATCCTTTCTCCCCGCATTGGTAAACTGAGACACCAGGAACCAAACTAGTATCTCACCAGGCCCCCAAATGCTTAGGTAAATGACCAGGTTTTAATTTTGGCACAGAAATAAAAACAATATTGATTGGGCCTTCAAGGAGAGGGTGTCCCACAGCTGGGGCACTAGAGTTGAAGGGGACCTCTCCTGCATCTCCACATGGTGGATGGCTTTTAATGGTGGGGCACATAGGAAGGGCACTTTTACCATCAGAACATCAGGACAATTTCTGTACGGAAATAGCTGTTCCCTGCACAAAACAACCATATGTATTTCCCCTCCTAGGGTTTAGAACATATCTCGAATTGTGAATAGACTTTGAAAAGTGTGGTTTTCCAAGGCTTTCTCACAGGAAGAAGAAAATTACTTACATTAGACATTTCGTCATTCAAGATGGAAATTAGAAATTGCATCCCTGTCCAACAGTCCTATACAGTTCCAAACCGCCCCCCCCCCCCGTGAAAATGGAGACTCTCGCTTATTCAAGCCCCATAAACTTGAAAATAGCAGAGGTCACCCCTCGGTGTATATTCCAGGGTGCAAATCTCAGATCCACATATTAGGAGGGGCGACTGTATATATTTCACAGTGTGGTGTATGTGAGTAACTTAAGCAAATTCCTTTTTTTTAAAAAAGCAACTTTCCATGCTTTATTAGAAACTGGAAACAGGTCTAGGATTTACCTTAACAGAATGAGCAAGTCAATCCTAGAATACAGGAAAGCATCTTGTTTGGAAGTCATATATATGTTATCAACTTACTTGCCATTCTGTCTGGAAGATTCTGGAAGCTCTAACTTTTTTTAAAAAGTATTTTTCCTAAGCTCTGGGCTGTAGGTACAACAATTACTATGGATCCTCCACATTTGCTAGAATTATGGGTGCAGGACCCATGTGAAAGTGGAAAAAACTGCAAACACACACACACACACACAAACACACACTTTTAAAACCTCTCTAGGAATCCCTTGATCATCCATCATCAGTCTGTGGTCAACATCTGCTGGAAGTTGACCACAGCATTGTGCTGCAAATACCTACAATGTGGACAGAAGACTTATACTTTCAAAACAAACAAACATTCTTTTTAGTTTTGTCCTGCAATAATTGTTCTTACTCATTTTGAAATAAATCCTATGCCTTTAAACACTTCCCATGAATTCCTGCTCTAATTTCCTTAGAGTTGTTTAAGAGGAGGTATATACTGTCAGGTTCACCAAAAGCCAGGAAAGAGCTGGGCTTCCATTAGCAAGAAAGCAGGTTTTCCTGGAAATGCCTGGTGAGGACAGCAGGAGGGGAAAGATCATGAAGTTTTCCCTTTATTGCTTTGCCTGTGTCTGTTTGGTTTCATTTATGTCCATGATGCCCACGGAGTTGATATGTTTAGAATGAGTGGAACAAACACGTGCTTGTGTAATGGGACCCCTGGTAGCCAACAGTGCAGTCCTTGTGAAAATCTTATTGTAACGGAAGCTTTTTTTGTGATTGATATGATATCTTCTTGTCTGCCTGAAGGCTTTTAGCCAGATGGAGGACAAGAAAATGGGGACTTCAGTTCAAAATAAGTAGCAATTTAATTGCCCTCTTTCAAACCATTACAATTCAGAAAAGCTTTATCACTAGTTAACACAGCATGCAAAGTTCTTATAATGTTAATTGTAGAAAAAGGCAGTGGAGAGCTTTTGATTTTGAAGGTGAAATCGCCAAATTGTCACCGTGGCATCACAAAGATGATGTGAATAAACAGAAACTGGAAAGGTAAATGGGCTCTTTCCTTTTCAGTTTGCATTGTTTGTTTATTTGTTTAAAAAAAGATGCTCTACTAAAATTCTGGTGTGCCTTATGTGTACTTTGAGGTGACACAGAATTGATGTCCTTGAAGAACAGAAAGCAGCACAAAGAGTAGAGCAGTTATGTACACAATCTGTTTTGCAAATGGGTTCTCATAAACATGTTAGTACACCCTTTCCCAACCTGGCACCCTCTGTATGTATTTGATTTAATAATCCATAAGTTCCAACCAGTGAAAAATAAAGGGTTTTTTTTTGTGTGGGAGGGGGCACTAAATGGAACCCCAGAGCTGCATGTGTTCACCAAAGTTGTTTTAATGGTCCTTCCCCTATGCTCAGTTTTCCCCCCCCCCCCCCCGGCACAAAATAAATTACCACTCCTGGGACACACTGGAGAGTGAAAATGTATCTTTTGAATATGTTGCAGGGCCTCCCTGGAATTGTTTTAACCTCAATACATTGTTTTTCACAACTAGAATTGGTCTTCTGATTACTTCTTCCTCTCCTCCTTTTTGGCGTTTTTAGGGATGTGTATGGCTTCCAGAGTGTCTCAAGGTAGAAAACCTGCTCCAGTTGCCCACCACACATTTGGACCTTGACTGAAATCTGCTGGGTGTAAAGCATGCACTTACACTAACCTAAATTTGATTAATTCAAGGAATTTGAGTCCAGGAATTTGTTTTGAATCCTAGAATTATAGACTTGAAAAGGACCCCAAAAGCCATTGAGTCCAACTCTCTGGCATGCAAAATCATTTCTGAGTTTTCCTTGTCTAAAAAAACCCTTTGAAATTCATGGAGGTGTCATAAATCAACAGACAACTTAAAGCCATGTATATACACAATCTACTGTGACTTGAGATTTATTTCACCCACAGGTTATGATGGCACAATGAGTGAAGAAGAGGTGCCTGGTTCACAGAACTGGGGCTCTGTCCTGAGACTCAATTGGCACAAACATTTGTAGGTATCTGGTTCCTAATACTGAGGTCAAAGATTATGAAGTGCTGTAAAGGAGCAGTGTCTATGAGCAGGCTTTTTCTTTCTTTCTTAATATCATGTTTTAAGGGTGCAAAGAATATTTGCCATCATTCCTTCATTGCCTCAAAAAAATAAAATAAAAAAAA
>NC_056525.1:14995011-15001845 GCF_019175285.1 Sceloporus undulatus | reverse complement strand
TTCAGGTTGGCCTCTGATGGTGCTGGGCCAGCCTTCTCTCTCCCCCCAGAGGCTGAAAGATGACAGTTAGGGAGGGAGGAGCCTCTGTCTTCAGGCTGGTCTCTGATGGTGCTGGGCCAGCCTTCTCTCTCCCCCAGAGGCCGAAAGATGACAGTTAGGGAGGGAGGAGCCTCTGTCTTCAGGCTGGCCTCTGATGGTGCTGGGCCAGCCTTCTCTCTCAAAGATGCTTTGAGACATTTACAGTTTTTCTCCTGACATTAGCAAGTACATTTCTATACTGCTTAACAGTACACATAAGCACTCCCTAAGCGGTTTACAAAGCTAACTGCCCCCAATAATCTGGGTACTCATTTTAGCACCTCGGAAGGATGCAAGCCTGAGTCGAGCTTGAGCCCTTTCCCTGGTATTGAACTTGCAACCTTATGGTTTGTGAGTGGCATCCCGATGTGCACTGCAGACGTATACTTTTTTCTATACAAAACTCACTTTTTTGCACCAAAAAGTCACAGGGATTTTTTGTACACAACATTCCCCTCCACCAGCACTTTGGACTGTGTGAATATAGGGAGAATATTTTGCTTAAAAAAAATTTCTCCAAGAGAAAAATATGGAAAATATTCATGTGTGAAAGGATGAGATAGTTGAAGATTGACATCCTGGCCATTAATGAATATGCTGGATGGGTGGGTGGGTGAACAAATCAATACGTTATTTGTTTGCTTACTTAACTTGTACTCCCTAAAACTGGTACTCATTATGATGGCCATGGAGGAGGAGGAGGAGGAGGAGAAGAAAAAGAAAGAGAAGAAGAAGTCATATTTATATCCTGACTTTCTTCTAATAAACTCAAGGCTGTACACATACAGAATCTTAGAGTTGAAAGTGATCATATGGGCTATTTAGTCCAACCTCCTGTCATACACGGATAAAGCATTCCTCAGAGATGCCCATCCAACCTCTGTTTAAAAACCTTTAAAGAAGGAGAGTTCACCCCCAAGGCAACCTATTCCACTGTCGGATATTCTTACAGTCAAGACATTCTTCTTGATTTTCTGGTAGAATCTCTTTTCTTGTAATTTGAACCCATAGGTTCATATTCTTGTCTCTATAGCAGCAGAAAACAAGCTCCTTCCATCTTCTACATGGGCATCCTTTCACGTATTTAAAGACTGCTATCATGTCACTTCTCAATCTTCTCTTCTCGAAGCTCAGAAGGCTTGGTTTACAATTATTTAACCTTCATGGTTGTTACAGCTGTCCTCCGCCCCATTTTATCTTCAGTGCATCCTTATAAGGAGGTTAGACCAGGAGAAAGAGAGTTCCTTGCCCAAGGTAATCCAGTACATTTCATGGATTAATGGACATTTGGAACCAGAATGCCCACGTCCCCTTCGAACACTCTTACAACAGCACAAGATGGGCTTTCCTTCTATTCTTCTTCCACCAGCACCATCATCATCAGACTTCCTCTTGCCCAGATAAATTAAGGGCACTGCCTGAGAAGCTAGACCCATAAATCAGTGTGTTTGTACAATTAACTTAAACCAGCATTGTATACTGTGCTCTTTGGGAACATCAGATTATCTGTAAGCCTGGTGATGTCTCCCTTCCCCATCCCTGCCTTCTTTTTCTTCTCCTGAAAAATGAGCTCAAATGTGGTCCCTTGCAGATAAATACAAATGTGTGGTTGAGTGAAATTTGGAAGAAATTACACCTTTTTAAGGATGCAAATTGAAAATTAAGCCTGAAAACAATAGAATCCCCCCGCCCCCAAGCCTTTCAGTAAAAGAAGTGATTTCAGAGACTCTGGCACTAGACTGGAAATGTTATTCCATGGTGTGTTTCACTGTGAGGATTTTGGATTGAGGACAGGATGTTCTTGTGGCTGATTTCAATAGCCACTCACAAAAAATATGTATTACCGAAAGAAGAAGGTTTACACAAGATTTGGATAATGTTGCTGAATGTTAAATGGCACACATTTAGGATCTGACTATAGGTTACATTAAAGGTGATGTCTGTTGGTTAGCAGCACAAAATTGTACACAAGAGGAGTTAATCCTGATCTCTGCTTGACTCAAATCTGTTCTCTTGTTGTGTATAGGGCTTTTTGTATACCTTGTTTTCACCATTTCAGTTTAGATGTGCATTTGTGTTGCTGTTCACTTGATTTATCTACAACCTGTTTACGTAGTATCATACACTTGGAGAGAATCAGAAAAGCTCATCCTAAGATCAAGAAGATCATTTGTTACACAACCATTAAAGACATGGGAACACCATCAGCAACATTCCACAAAATATTGACATCTCTACCTGCTAAGGGGTTTTCAGTATTCCAGGGCCAGAAACCAATCTGACTTTGGGTGAAAATTCCAGTTCATTCTCAAATATGGGTAAGAGACAATATTGCTAAGCCAAAATCAAAATGTCATAGAATCATAGAATCATAGAGTAATAGAGTTGGAAGAGACCGCAAGGGCCATCCAGTCCAACCCCCTGCCATGCAGGAATCCAAATCAAATAATCTCCGACGGCCATCTAGCCTCTGTTTAAAGACCTCCAAGGAAGGAGACTCCACTACACTCCGAGGGAGTTTGTTCCACTGTCGGACAGCCCTTACTTTTTTAGTTTGTCAACTAAATCAACTCAAGGAATCCTGGTTTAGTACACACTTCATTACATTTAGCAACCAGATTTTATAGAAGTAATTTGGATTAAACCGAAGGGCTGAACCAGGTGTGCACCTTTAGTTCCTGAAATCACAATACATAGTCTTTTTAAAAAAATAATAAATCAATTGAAATTGTGTATGTGAGTGTGTGTGTGGGAGTCATTATGCAGAGTCTGAGTATGTGTTTAAAATTTTAGGCAATAAAAATAACTAAGTGCATTAATTAAGAGTAAGGTAGCATGAGTAACTTTCAGTGACATAGCTGTGTTAATCTGGAATATCACTATGCAAGTGGATTTTGTACATCTTTGAGACTCTGTGGAAGAAGTTGTAGCATAAACTTTCATAGACTTGGTCTACTTCCTCAGTGTTAGTGTTTATTTGACATTTGGGTATACCAGATGAAATGAGAAAATTAGATCTGTTGTCAAGTCTGCTACCAACAGTGGAATGAAAGAAAGATTTTAGTCCAATGTTTGGCAAAGTTTGGAGTAAAAGTCCCAGAATGACCCAACCAGCATTTGACTTGTAATTTGGTTAGTTCATATTTTTGTTTGTTGAAATAAAGATTTAGCAGCTGTCCCCACAAAAGTAAGGTTTTTATTTCTTCCCTATGATTGTATTAGGCGGTAATGGACTAAATGAGGAAAAACAGACTAAAACTGAATCCAGATAAGACGGAGGTACTTGCTATAGAGATATGTCAACCAGTCCTGGATGGGGTCATACGTTTCCCAAAGAACTGTGTTCGCAGCTTGGGAGTGCTCCTGGATTCGTCTCTTCAAATGTCAGCCCAGATAGATGTGACAGCCAGGAGCGCTTGTTATCAGCTTTGGCTGATATGTCAGCTGTGACCCTTCCTGAAGCCGGTAACATCATGACTTGATTTCTGTAACGCACACTACATGGGGCTACCCTTGTGCCTAGTTCAGAAACTTCAATTAGTAAAAAAAAATATGGCAGCCAGATTGGTCACTGGAAAACCTAGAAGCGCCCATGTAACACCAGTCTTAAAGTCTCTTCACTGGCTGCCTGTTAGTTTCTGAACACAGTACAAGGTGCTGGTAATAAACTTTAAAGCCCTTCATAGTATGGGTCAAGCTTACTTATGGGAGCACTTCCATACAATCCACTCTGCTCACTCAGGTCCTCTGGGAAAAATCTACTGCAGCCAATAAAGACCAGGCTGGCTGCAGTTACCCAGAGGGCCTTCTCAGCTGCCGCTCCTAAACTATGGAATGGCCTGTGGAGGAGATCCAACGTATCACTAATTTTGACAGCCTTAAAAAGGCCATCAAAACGGATCACTTCTGGCAGGCCTTCCCTGACTGAGCATCCCAGTCCCTCTGATATAAATTGCCCACAACTGCCCCAAAATGTCTCACTCTAATTGTGACTAATGTAAGTGATTTTAACCATTTTTATAATGTGGTGTTGTAGTTATATAGTTTAGTTTTAAGAAAGGGTTAAGAGGTTATATAATTTTATTTAATATGTAATTAGGTATTGTATTGTGTATTTTTATTGTTGTGATCCAACTCGATCCTAGGGAGAGGCAGGATAAAAATAAAACTTACTATTAGTAGTATCATTATCATATTGACAGCATCTTGGTGTGTTTTTATACTAGAGAAACTTGTATAATGTGAAATGCCAACACAAAGTCTGGTTCAATAACAAGCAGTAGTAGATTTTGGCTGCATCCACACTGCTGAAATAATCCAGATTGATACCACTGTAACTACCATGGCTCAGTGATATGGATTTCTGGGATTTGTAGTAGTCAGGAAAATGTTAGTGCAGATATAAGGCTATATAAGTGAACAGGAAATATCCTTAAAATGTTTAAGCATTTTAAAATAGATATAGCCCTACTGGTCTTTTACAGCAATATACGACAAAGTGAGTTGAAGCACTTTATAATCTCTCCTCTGTTTATCCATGTACTGTAATGGTTTATCCCCTCAGTTGTCATTAATATGTGACATGCTTTTCCATATGTTGTTAACAGCCGTGGCATCCTGTGTCCCCCCCCCCCCCATCAGTTGCCTCTATTCATGGCTTGCAAATGCTGGATGAATGAGGCTGAGATGATAAATGCATTTTTTAAAACAGAAAACCTAAGGGTATACTGGGCATGTCTTAAAAGCCTACAGTTGGCCATGGAGTATGTGTGAAATAAATCCCTGGATTAGTTGTTTAAAAAATATTCTCAGCACTTGATCTTAATATACACAGACTGACATTAAAATAAGATGTTTAAAAAGCAACGTGGATTTTGTTGCACAGTATAAAAACTCACATTTAGCAGCTCTCAGAAACTGCTGATCAGAGGAAAAAACTAAGCTCCAAGAAAAGCAGGGCAGAGAAATATAATTTGATCACAGATGAAAGGTCCCCATTTCCTTCCATGTTGTGTCTTAGTGGTGTTGACTGTTCTGGTTTATTTTGGTTATATTGGCCTGTTACAGACTGCCAAAATAAAGCTGCTTCGGGTCTCTCTGGAAGTATGCTATTTAAATGATGCATGCATCCCAAGAATCCGGAAGCTGCACCAAAGCTGCACTCCGGTGCTTAGGAATGGAGTGTGGCTTTGGTGCGACCTCCGGACTCTTAGGACCCATGCATCATTTAAAGAGCATACCTCTAAAGAGACCCAAAGCAGCTTTATTTTGGCAGTCTGTAACAGGCCATTGGTGGTGCAAAAAATGTCTTAGGAAGAAATGTTTGGAAGCAGGGTCTTTGCAAACAGCTGGTATCCTTGGGCAATCACTACAGCTGGAGCATCCTGGAAATGACCATTGTTGATTCCCAGAGGTTTAAAAAGCTATCTAGTTGACTGCAGCTCTGACAATCCCCAAGCTGTAGCCCAATGAAGTGACTTCCCTATGTTCTGAGGATTTCTCCTGCCTTATTCCCCCTAGCCCAGCACCCTAAGCTGTACCAGGCTATTGAACTAGCCCTATTATTAATTTCCCATAATGCCCCATGCCTAACATTGCTGTGACACACTGTGGGGGTGTTAACAGCACATCTACACCCAGCCAACCATCACTGCAACCAGGAAAAGGCCACTGATGAGAACAGGTCTTGCCAGAAGTCATTTTGCCTAAGTCCTCCCTTGGTCTGTGTCAGGATTGATTTGGTAGAGTTACCAACATACTACATAGGATATTTCAGTGGTTTGTAAAAGAGGTCCTACCCAGCTCCTATTACCAACTCAAATGTTTTGATGTGAAGTCAAAGGCTTTCATGGCTGGCATCCATAGTTTTTTGTGGGTTTTTCAGACTTATGTGGCCAACTTCTAGAAGAGATTATTCCTGACATTTTGCCAGCATCTGTGGCTGGCATCTTCAGAGAATCTTCTTCTGAAACATGGCCATCTAGCCTGAAAAACCCACAAAAAAACCTATTAAATGTTTTGCTTCTTGCAGTTGTGCCCCCAAACCCCCTCTGTTCTTGCCAACACTTAAAAAAAGCCTCACTGTGCTACGTAAGTCCAATTATTGTTATGCTTCCTTGCTCCACCTGAAATAAGTAATTCAACCTTGCATGGTGGAAAGAGGGCACAGCTTAAGGATCAGTGATCCAGGATGGATCACAAGTGCATGCATTTGAAGATCAAAAAAAGGCCTGTGGTCAGGCACAGATGTATATAGGCAGTTTTGTCCCAGGACTGGAAACCCTGCATATGGCTGTATGTAGATAAAGTCAAACTACACATTATCACTTCACTTCTGACTTTTTAACATAAACCTGACTGGAGCCCATAATGTCAGTGAGACAGTGAATGCTTTCTAGAGTTGAATCTGAAATGTAACTGTCCAAGGTGCTGAAACTATTTCAGGATCATGGACAGCCCTTTTGGACTAAAGTCTGACATGTATTCTGACAGCAACATCAGGGACTGCCTGAAGGAGGAGGCTCCTCCCTCTTGTAACTGTCATCTTGGCCTCAGAGGAAGTGATCAGGCAGACCCAGCAACATCAGGGACTGCCTGAAGGATGAGACTTCTCCCTCCTTTAACTGTCACCTTGTATTTGTATTGTATTCAATTTTTACTGTACACTGCTATGATCTTTGTGGAATAGCGGTCTATAAATAAAACCTATTATTATTATTATTATTATTATTATTATTATTATTATTATTATTATTA
>NC_056525.1:14960716-14995001 GCF_019175285.1 Sceloporus undulatus | reverse complement strand
TTATTATTATTCAGTGACCACTGACATGGGAGCCAGCAGTACCCACATGCATATAGTCAAAAGCTAGAAATGGGCATATGGAGAAGACTGAGCTAAGTTTTGAGAACAGGGTGGCAATATTGTTCATCAGTGATGCTGTTATTTTAGTACACTCCTTGGAAAAAAATGCCTTGGAAGGGTTGTTAAGGTGGCATAGTTATCAAGGGAGGTGTTACTGGATGGTTATTTCCTTATCTGCAGCACTGTTGGTCTGCCATGACACACTACTGCACTTCTGGATGAGTGAAGGTTTACTTGAAGATGCTTCAGGCACCAATATTTTAACATTACTGATCACAGACAAACTAGTTTGCTATAACAAAGGTAAAACTAACGTACATTGCAGACTCCAGAGAATGCATACATTCTACTTATTAACAATCAACTATTGATATAAATGAATGAATGAATGAATGGCCCTTTAATATGTAGCTCTTCAGGTATTAGATCAATTCTAAGCTCTGTAATAGGCCGCATGGCCAGTCAGAGTGGTATGTGTTCATATGTTGGTGTATGTACCTTCAAATTACCTGTCAGCAAATGGAAACTCCATGATTTTCATAGAGTTTTCTTAGGCAAGGGATACACACAATGGTTTTGCCATTGTCTCCCTCTGAAATATAGCCTATGCCATCTTTGTTCATTGGCTGTTTCCCATCCAAGTAGAATTGAGGGCTGACCCTGCTTAGCTTCCAAGATTAGACAGGATATATTTATACAGTACAGCAGTATACTAATGTGTGGTAAGTACCATTGTCACCACGGTGATAGTGATGATGATTGATGATAAGAAAATGCTGTTTTCCTCCTAAAGGTGCAGAGGAGTAAGTTTTAACCATGATGATCCCATTGTGAAATTTAGAACATACAGGTAGCCTTCTAGTCCTACCAAAATCTCACTCTTATGCTGCTGTTTGTACCAATAAAGAATAGGCTTCATCCATCTTCACAATGAACTTGTCCTTGTCTCCCCTCTTCTCTAAATCAATGTTAGCTTAGCAGCTGATCACGACCCATCAGTGCATCAATAAGGAATGTGTGTGTAAAAGGGAAACTCATCTGTGTGAAATGCAATCCCCAGCAGCCCTCTGTTCTCAGTAATTTTCACAGGCATGCAAAAGGTCAAAGAGACCAATTGACTTCCAAGGTGCAAGTGGTTAACTGGAGCGGGGAGGGGGGGGAGAGAATCCCAGTGCTTAAGCTCACCTGGAGATGAGCAGACCAATAAGCTTTGATTGGACCAGTTCCCCAAAAGCCTTTTTAAATTTCAGCACAGACAGAAGAAACCAGCTCTCTGAGAGCTTGAATTCAGCAGCTAAGACACGTGAAATTGAAATAGTCCAGTTCAGTACTTTTAAATTGGCTGAAATTAGAAAGTGTGGCCTAACTACCCTTCTCCCTACCCCACAACTTTGACACCATTTAGTTCCATCAAATACACCTCAATTATTCATTCATCTCACTCCCCCCTCCCCCCCCACTCCAGGCACCCTAGAATTATCAGCCTTTCCTTATTCTCACTGCAATGTGCAGTGGGATGGAAGGTTGCGACAGAAGGTCCTGCTTCTGATTGTCATTTCCTCACTTGCTGGAGGACTAGGATTGGAAACATCCTCCTCCTGCATCCTAATCACCAGCCAAACAGACCTCCACTGCTTTGTGTGGCTGCCGGGTGTTACGTTAGATTTCAGGAGTCAAATCATGAGACAATATGTCATTGAGTATTCTTAACTACTTTACAGTGGTGGTAGAATTCAAAGACATAGCTCAGTTAATCTGAAATATCAGTACAGTGGTGCCTCGGGTTACGAAAGTAATTCGTTCCGCGGCCGCTTTCGTAACCCGAAAAGCCTTCGTAAGCCGAATTGCCATAGGCGCTAATGGGGAAAAGCCGCGATTCCGTGCGAAAAAGCCGAAAAAAGCACCAAAAGTTTTTTCGTAACCCGAAAAAACATTCGTAACCCGGAACAATAATTCCCTATGGGATTTTTTCGTATCCCGAAAATTTCGTAACCTGGGTATTTCGTATCCCGAGGTACCACTGTATACAAAAGGATCTTGTAGCACCTTTGAAAATGTGTGAAAGAAGTTGTAGTGTAAGATTTTTTAGATTATTTCTGCCCTGCAGAAATAATCTGATTTGACACCACTTTAACTGCCATGGCTCAATGCTATGGAATTCTGAGGATTGTAATTTACTGTGGCGCCAGAGCAAAGAATTCCATAGCATTAGCCATGGCAGTTAAAGTGGTGTCAAACTGGATTATTTTTGCAGTGCAGATCCAGCCAGTGTCTACTTTCTCAGAGGTATTGCATTCTTAACTGCATCTGTGATGTGAGATAGTGAGCATTGCCTTTTGAGGCAACACTTTTCACATGAAATGTATTTTGAGTGAAAATACAAATGCAAAAACGAGTGTTATGTTTGCTGTCAGTCATAGGCAAAACATTACCATGTTACTTGACTTTTTATAGAACAACAGGAAGAAAATGTCCAAATATTCTTTAATTTCCTTGCCCTGTTGTACAGTTATCAGAGTGCAGCCCTGGTTTATTTTCTGGAATGAGTAGTTTCACTAGGGGAGTGGACATGAAGAATAAATTGGTTGCAAGGCAGTCTGGAAATGTAATATATTTAAGTGAATTGCTTACTTCCATCATCCCTCATAGCCACTGCCTTGTTCATGGGATCTTACAGGGGGTCTATATGATGCTGTGCTCATCTTGTAAGATGTCTATGTGTTCTGATTGTTTCTTCTCTTGTTTGTCTTATCAGAGGGAAAAAAATCTGATAAACCAAAGAGAGTCCAGACAGCTGTCTTGATCAGGGAACTTGTTCTCAGGTTTTTGGACTATACTGAGAGCAAGGCCCTTTCACACCACACAATTATACTACTGCAATTCCGGTTTAATTGCCATGGGTCCATCCTATGGAATCCTGGGACTTGTAGTTCAGGGAGGCATTGGAACTCTCTGGCTGAGAATTCTAAATCCTCCTCCCTAAACTCCAAATCACAGGGTTCCATAGGATCCAGCCATGACAATTGAAAGCACAGCAGGTCTTTGTCAGCAACTCATTTGAGCCCTGTAGCCAATGTTGGCTGTATGGCAGAGTAAGCTGGCAAATTCAGAAACGTGATTCCAATTCCCAGTAGAGATAACAGCAGCTGGATGTCTTCCAGGAATTGAAGAAATGCAGGAACCTCCGGGGACACACAGCAACCGATGCCAGGCTTCAGCTGATAAAGGACCAGACAAGCCAAGTCTCCCAAAGTGCTTTATTTACAGTGCTATAATACAGATCTCTCAAACGAATACCAAACTCCTACTACAACCCACAAGCAATTATTGGAAGCCCCTGAGTTTATATACCCTTCAGACCATGTGGTCTTCCAAACTCAGTGAGTTCCTGTGCAATCCAGTCAGATGTTTCATCATCCAGGTACAAGTGCACACAGGCACCAAAGTGTCCTTGAGGTTATGAGCATCAGCTGTGTTTGATCAGCCTTGTTCTTCACAGGCTTGATGCTCATTGTAAGCCACACACACACATCTAAGCATTTCCCAGTGTGCTGACTTTAACCCTTGACAATCTGACAGTCTTTTGTACAATTGCTCTTAGTTGCTCATTCAAGACAAAGCCATCCCAAAATACTTTGCATTACAGTAGAATCTGGTCACAACAATACCCTGTTCCTGGGAAAATACACCCATCCCTCAACCTGTCAGACTACTGTGTGGATTACATTATAGTTTAGAAGGAACAAGGAAGCCTGAGGGGGGTGTTGAGATAATACAATGCCAACTTATTTAAAGGGTCTGGCACTTTGACCTTGTGAGTCCTGCCTTCACTACCATACTGGTCCTCACTAGTTGGAAGAATTAAGCAGTGGCCATTTTCCCAAGTTGATTGTTGTTGTTGTGCAATTTCAAGTCATTTCCAACTTATAATGAACCTAAGGTGAGCCTATCATGCAGTTTTCTGGGGCTGAGAGTGTGTGACTCAACCATGGGCACTCCATGGGTTTCTGTGGCCAAGTGGGGATCCCTTATGTCCTAATTTATAGTCTAACATTCAAACCGTTACACCAAACTGGCTCTCCCAACCACTTGGAATTTTAAATGTAAATACCAAAACAGAAAAAGAAAGAAAAGAAAGAGGAAAAATATGACTTATTGTAAGAATAATATAGTTATTTTTACCTTATAGAATCACATGGTCTCACTACCAAGGGAAGGTAGTACGAGTGGGTCGTGGTGGTAGCAACTGTTGTTGTATTTGTACAATCACCATCAGCCCCATCTTTATTTGTACCTTACCACATAATGGAGGTGGCTATCCGGATATGATTGTGAGCTGGGCATAAGCATTTGGATTAAAGCAGTAAAATCCTCTTACTGTAGGCCAATAAATATTCCCTGACCCTCATTCTATGGTCAGAAGATCACACTGCTTAACCCTGTTCATATGTGTATTTTAGAAATATCAATGCCAAGTAAATATTTTGGGTAGCATCAAGTCTGTGTATATGCCAAGCCTACTTGGTGGTTAGGCACGATCTAGCGTTTTCCTGGACAGATGCAGTGTCTATTTCAGCCCTTTTTATCTCAGGCCTCTCTAGATCCCTCTAGAGCAGTCTCTGTGTTTAACTTGACCAGGTCTTCTCAGAGCAATTTCTACTGGATCTTCTCTTAAATTCCTCTGGAGTGTCTCACTGGACACAGCTTGCCCTCACAGGACAAGGGTGGCTAACCCTTGGTTTTGGTTGCAACTCTTATATTTCTTACCATCAACTAGGCTGACTGGTGGAATTTGTAGTACAAAACATCTGGAAGGCACCAGGTTGCTTATCACTGCTGCAGAGTAGATCTCATTTTCTCAAGCAAGGCAATGATTTTGGAGGTCTTACAGCTGCCTGTGTAACTTTTAATTGCATGATTTCTGAAGTCTGTTGAAAAAGTACTGCACCTTCTAGAGGTGTAGGGGGATTCAAGCTGTGATAATTTTCACTGGACCAGTTGCCTGACACACACCAGCAGGGGACCAGCCAAGGTTGTTCAGCCTTTCTGCCTTTATTTAGTGCAGAGCTATCCCATGGTACCTTTCCCTGGAGCAATTTTTATCTAGATTTCCAAAATGGACAAGCATACAACATGAAGTTTTCCTGCAACTTCAAGAGATGCAGTACAGGGGGGGAAAAGTGTGTGTGTGTGTGTGGGGGGGGGGGAGGATCCAACATTCAGATTGTACAAACTGGTCTTGAATGTTGAATAAACACTCCGGATCACAAGAGGAGTTACTTTACTGCTGCTAATGGAGATTAAATTTTACTTTACTGCTTTTTGTCTTGGTCCCCATATAGCCAAAGAGAGAGAAAGAGAAAGATGGAGGGGAGTGGTTTTGGCTACATTGATTTCCCTCCAAACCAACTGAACAACAACACAAACAACTTCTGGTAGAAAATGTAGCACTGTGACTCCAACACCATCATTTTTCTTCTTGTGTATGTTAACAAAACCCAAAACATTATTTTCCTGATGAAGAATCTAGTAGATATTCAAAAACTTGCATGCTGTGCTCTGTGCATTTTGATTGGACATTTTGTTTGGTTGTCAATGTATCTGTGATAGAGAACAAGTAATCCTGGCTTTACTATTAGAATCAGTAGAACTGCTGCCTTATGAAGTCAATGCAGTAAGCAGAACGAAGACATGATGTTGAAGGACCATGAAATCTTGTCTTAAGCCTTGTGAACTAAACTTCCACCCTCCAGTGCAGTAGAACAGTAATTCTTAAGCTACGGAACATGTGCGTGTGAAACAGAGCTCCCTCCCCCAAATGTTCCAGGGACTGGCACTCAATTTTTGCCCATTTCTTTCTTTCCTGGAAACTTTGTAGGGATCACCACTATAAGTAGCACTGCAGTGAAGGATTCTGCCCTGTCAACTAGTATTGAAGTATTATTTAATTATCATTTCCAGATGTCTAATGTATGGGGGATGAGGACAGTGAGAGTGTCATCTTGTCCTTTGTCTCAGATACCAAAATGTCCTGGGCTGGTCCTAAGACCTAGAGCATGCTCCTCCATCATTTTACAGATGAAAACTGGTGCACATGTGGGTAGGTGGTGAAGATGAAAATATTAACAAGGAGGAATGCACAAGCTACCAGAGGCTGCAGCAGTTTGCTTTTGCCTTAACCTCCAGGGAAGGGCAAGATTCCACATCCTCCTCTTCTCTCCCCCGATTGAGTACCAACTTTTTTTTGCAGTTTCACCTCAATTTACAGCAACTGTAGTAAGCTGAGGACAAAGAAGGAAGTGGGAGAACAAAGAAAGTAGTGGTGTCACTGCCCAGGTGTGGGGTAGTGGAGCTTCCATGGGGTGGGACCAGAAGGGCACACCTTGTGGCTGTGTATTGCTTTACTTGTGAGTAGAACAGTGTGCAGCAGGGAGGTGGGGGTATGCTGGGCACACTTTCTCACTGCTGTGTGCTGCTCTACTTGTGAGTAGAACTACACATGGCAGGGAGGTGGGGGTGCACTCACCTGGGTGTCAACCCTCTTCTGGGGTGTCACCCAGTGCAGTCTGAACTCTCTGCATCCACCTAGTGATGGTACTGAGAGTAAGTGGGATTTGAAAAGCAGCTGAAAAAGTGAGATGACAGATGGTTAATTGGAACTGCCCCTGCAAAATTAGGACAATTGGAAGGTATGGTTCTTTGTCATAGTACTGGGTAAAAGAAGGTGTGCCTCTTTGCTGTCAACTCACTTGCACTGGATGCCTCTGCTCTTTTCCTCTGGCCATGTTCTTTTCTGTTGCTACAAAGCTAGGCCCACCGTTTCTACTCTTCTTAGGAAATGACAGTGATGCACTTCTTTTATTAAGCTTCCCCTCCCCACTGTGCCTGCTCCTTTTAACTCCTATACAGTCTGTGAGTTGTTGTAACAATACCACCTTCAAAAAGGTGTCAAGCAGGAAGGAAATAATCATTTCATTATAAACAGTATGGGGTAAATTTTGTTCAAATTAGAGCAGTGAGCGATGCCAGAGTAGAAAAGGAATTCTTTTTTTCCTCCCCCTGCCCCATCTGAACAACCCAATTCCCCAGATGCTGCACATTAAGAAATTTATAGAGTACAGTTTACTAGACTGGTACTGGGTATTTGTTATTATTGTTGTCAAGTCAGGTTCATTTATGGTGACCCCATGAATGAGAGGCATCTAAGTCACCCTTTTATCAACAGTTCTGCTCGGGACTTGAAGACCCAGTACTGTGGCCTTCTTGAGTGATTCTACTCACCTGTAATGCAGTTTTCCTCTTTTCGTATTACCTTCGATCTTACCAAGCATTATTGTCTTTTAGAATGAGTCATGCCTTCTCATGGTTTGTCTAAATACAATAGTCTCAGTTTAGTCTTTTTGGCTTCCAGGGAGAGTACAGACTTGATTTGCTCTTGAATCAACTTATTTGTTGGGTTTTTTTGGCAGTCCATTCACAGCATTATTATCCAACACCCCATTTTAAGTGGGTTGATTCTCTTTCTATCAGGCTTCTTCACTGTTCAGCTGTCATAGAAATGGGACATATGAAGACCTGGACAATCCTGACCTTCCCAGACTAACCTCCAAAATGAGAACCTGAACTGCTCACCTACCCACTGTCTCCCCCTATGACCACTCCTGTAAATATTTTTTTTCCGTGCTCCTAATTTTAGCTGCATTCTCTATGCAACTGAGTGTAACATGTGATAATGCTAATGTTATGATGTTTTATTTATTTTAGCAGAAGGAGGGAGGGCTAGGGGATTCGGGTCATGTTACTACTGTTTTTAAATGTTATACTGGACTGTTGTTACCCACCTAGATCCTCAAAAGGGAAAGACAGGATATAAATAAATATTTTATTATTCATATTCAATGATACAGTAAGCCTGAGATATCAGCAGGCTAGCCACCCATTGATTGGAGCTCTTACACATCATTTTGCCCCATATGGTGGTGCAATCCAATGGGCACATTGATACATGCACACACACGTTGTTGCCCATTGACTAATATGGGCTTGATCTCCTGTGGTTTTTCCCATCCTCAGGGGACAGGGGTGGAACCAAGCCCCTGTGGATGGGAAGGGCCCACTATTACTCATTACAGTTGAGGAACTGGTTTACTTCTTTAATAGCTCCCTTCCCAAGTCCTAGTCTTCTTCCAATTTCTTGACTGCAGTGTCCATTTTAATTTATGGATACCTGGGATCATAATCCTGCTTCTCCATTATGCTCACCAGGTGGCCCTGTACCAGTCATACTCTGCTTGCAGGGTTGTCCAGAGTCACAGATGGGAAAACCTCATGCATGTGGTTCTGATGCCCCTAAATGAACTATGGGATAGAAATGTAATTAATCATTTTGCCCCCACCCGCAAGGTATATGCTGCCTGCCTGTTGGTCTACATCTCTCATAATACTTCCCTATTGGTTTTTCTAGGTGTGGTTGATGGGTGTTGTAGGCCAAAACCACTTGGAGTACCACAAAGATATACCCGTGTTAGTCTAGAATCAGTATGTAGAGAGATCTTGTAGCACCTTTGAGACTAACTGAAATAAAGAAATTGGCAGCATGAGGTTTCATAGTGCCACAGTTTTTGTAGACCCAAGGTAGGTATTATTATTATTATTATTATTATTATTATTATTAACATTTATTTCTTGAGTGCTGTAGGTATCTTGAGGCCCTCCAGACAAGGTTGGGCTACAAGATTCAGCAGCCCTAGCAGGTGGTGAGAAATGCTGCAAGCTGAAGGCTAACAACATCTGAAAAGCTTATGCTTTTAATGCTTTACATTATACCAACAATCCCAGTCAGTGCTGACATAGAACTGCTTTTTAATTGGGATTCCCATGGGAGCAATGCCAGGTAGAAGTACTACATTAGAGGTGAGATTTAAAAGCTCCAAGAAGCAGGGTATTTTAATGTGTGTGTGTTGAAATACCCTGCCTCTATAATTTTTGTTTTGTTTTATTTTTATTTTAATCCCAAAGCCCTGCCCAAAACCTGAGTTTGCACTCTTGCTTTGAAGAAAGCCTCATCAGTTTGCGAAGCAGACTTCTGCCTCTGGGCCATTTATAGTGCTGGAGCTTGTGAAGCTAAAACAGTTTGATGTGTAATTGCAGGAGGAAATGGAAAACCTGCTGAGCATGGCGGGATAGAGCGCCTTATCACCCTTTATGTGCATCCAGTGGTTGCCGAAATTGCCAGCGGATCCGCAACACCGACCGAACGGTGACATTTTTCATGGGCCGCCGTGTTCTGAATCAACACTGCAACAGTGCGATTAGAGTAGGTAAAGCAGGGGAAACAATCAAAGAGCTACATGTGACAGATCAAGTTTTAGTCATTCCCTGCTCCTTATTGCCTGCTGCCTTGTGTGATATGCAAAACAGCTTCTCCAGACGCATTACACCTTCACATTGCCTGAAAATTGAATTTTATTTGGTGGCCTGCGTATAATTTATAGCACTCTTCCAATACACTTCAGTTCTCATTTAGCTAAAAGTGTGTTCTTTATTTGCTACTGGCAGAAGGGACTTTTTTTAACCCACTCTGAATATTCAGCACCACTTACAAGCCTATCACAACTGGGCTATTGAAGTTTGAAGTTTCTCTGGGTATCTTCCTAACAAGGACTTGAATTGTCAGAAGTCACTGAAAAGATGCATTTGATTTCTGTCATTGTCATCTTTCCCTAAGGGGTAGGAGGACTGGCAATTGAAGGTGGAGGCTGAGAAATGTTATTTTACAATAACAACTTAACTAACATTAATATTTTATAGTGGCCCAAGTCAGACATCATTATGTCAGTGTGCTAAATCATGGTTGACTGAGCCAAAAATAATCTGTATTCCTATATGTTTACTAGTCATGCCACCTCTTCTCACATTTTCCACTTAGGGTGCCTCTACACTGTAGAAATAATGTGGTTTGACACCACTTTAAATGTTGTAGCTCCATCCTACAGAGTCCTGGAATTTGTAGTTTTACAAGGTCTTCAGCCTTCTCTGCCAAAGAGTGCTGGTGCTACACAAAACTACAGTTAAAGCAGTGTCAAACTGCATTATTTTTACAGAGTGGGTGTAACCTTAGTTTTCCATGATATCCAGACAATTGTGGTTTAAGAACGTCCTACAAACTGGGAGATGATTTCCAGGAGGGAAGGAATGTTAGTAGGCAAGAAACTGTCTGGTGGCACTTCAGGGGGCTAGCAAGATGGAATGTAGTCCATAATAAAAACTCACAACATAAAAATTAGGCTGTGACGAGATTCTCTGTTATTGTTGAATCTAAATTGTTCACATGTTTTGCCTAAGGGCTTGAAATTTATTTCTGAGTTTAATTTTATGTGAAATTTGGTTAAAATTCAAAGATGTGAAAAGATCATCAGAAGAATCTTGTACAACTTGCCGATCATCTTTTGGAGACCTTTACCATTTATCAGATTTTTTTTCCCCTGAGATGTTTGCCCCTTCTATGAGTGAATAATTCAGAAGTTCACTTTTAGTTAAAAAAATTTACAACAATTCCAACCAACATTTGTAAATTAAAACACTGTTTGCTTATTGACTTTCTTATCTGCAATTCTTTTTTTTTTTGGGGGGGGGGGGGGGGGGATTCTACAGTTTTCTTTTAATCATTTAGCTGAGCAGCCCTAAAAACTCCAGTAATTTTTGTGGGTATTCAAAAAAATGGTGGGGAGAAGATTCAGCAGCTCTTTGGATCTGTGAAGAAGAGATGTTGTAAGCTAAGTTAGTATCCATTTAATGAAACACTAACTTTCATACTACTAATAAATGTCGAAATGAGTGAGACAAGTAAAGAATGAAGTGTAGACTGTAGACGACTGCCATGATATTTTGAGGTATAAATATGCTAAAATTGGCTGCCGCTGACATATATCATTACATGTGCATTATAGTGTGTCTGCATGTGCTCCTTCTCAAAGAATGAGCTCACGTAGCATCCAAGGAGGAAATTCATAAAACTCCCACATAGAAATACAAATGTGGAACTCATGGCTGGAATCCTGTTGGTACATTACACTAATGATTTTTTTTTTACCCCCGCTCCCATGGTTGTGCTGCAAGTCATTGGAAAAACAGATTGAATTTATCAGTTCTCAGCAGACTCTTTCTGTTCAGGATGGGAACTATATTAAACGTAAGTAAAGTAAGCAAGTGAGAGCTGGTGTGATGTAGTGGTTTAAGTACTGGACATGAATTGTGGGCGACCAGGATTTCAATCCCTGTTCAGCCATGGAAATCCATCAGGGTACCTTGATCAAGTCACACTCAGAGTTAGAAGAAATCGACTGAACAATTCTTGCCAAGAAAACTTGATAGGTTGGAAACAACTTGAAGGCACCCAACAACAACAAACAAACAAACCACATTATCATTCCTCATCCTGTCTACATGATGATTTCCTGATGAGAGCTTCCTCTGAGCATGAAAATTCTCCATGTGATTTTGAACACTTAACTTTGAGTTTGCAGAGTGACAGAGGCAAAGGGGCTGTATTTACTCATCCCCACAATGCTTTGATAGTCTGCCCCTCCAAAGGTAAGGTCTTCTTATAGAGCTTAACACTGGGCTCCTGTTACCTGCTTTACCCACTTTTCTCTAAACCTTTTGTTGGGTTCACTATAGGAGTCCCAAAGTGGTTCCAACTATAGACAAGTATGCATGTTTTCTGTGGGATTCTCACTTTAGGCAGATATTATAACAACAATAAAACATGTTTGATTGAATAAAATACTTCTTTATAACTTCAGGCATAATATTAAATTTGTATCAATTTTTAAAACTCCTCTGGGTTCTCATGCAGGGCATATCTACATGGGCCAATTAAACTGGTTTTTCCCATCCTCACCACAACCTGCATACATGATTCAGGGACAAATCCCTAATTCAATTGTGAACTGTCTTCAAGATGTGAGGTGAGTTCTTCACCAAATCTGCCCTATCACTCCCTTAAACTGGTGTAAAAATCCTCACCTTTTGCTCCAGATTTTGCAGAAGAATCCAGAGTACTCTGTAGCAAAGCTGAGCAGCTGTTTCCACATGTGTTCTGATATGCCACGTGATCGGGCCTGGGCACCTCATTTTTGACCTCAAAGGGAGTGACTCGTGCCAGCAGTGTTGTTGGGTGGAACAGCAGGATAAGTGTGTAGATGGCTGCTCAGTGTCGCAAAGGAGTGTGGAGGTCAAGGAGGGAATGTGGGATATCTTCAGGGTCAGAATACAGTATGTTGGGAGCAGCCTGGAGTATTCTGGCTGGTGTAGACAAACCCCATTTCCTTCCTGTTCTTGACACTCCATCACTTAGTCAGTTGCACAGACATGTCTGTTACTCTGTCAGGCCTCTCTTATATTTGCCCTGAGCCTGCCTGCCTCAACATTCAGAAGGCTGTGATTGGTTAGGTACACATCTTGGATCTTTCATAATGCCTTAATAGAGCTCTGGTGAATTTTGCATCTGATATTGTTACTCTACAGGAATATGCAATGGCAGAAGATAGTAGGAATATAGAAAGCTAAATTACATCACTTGGTGTAATGTCTTGATTACATCCCATTTGGACTACTGTAACACATAGGGCTGCTTTTGGAAACTGTTTGGAAACTTCAGCGTGTGCAAAATACCTCAGCTGATATGCTGACTGGGCCACTTATAGGGAGCATAAAACTCCCTTGTTGAAACAGCTCCACTGGCTACTGGTCCATTTCCAGACACAATTCATAGTATTGGTCATGACCTATAAAACCCTACATGGCTTAGATCCAGACTATTAAAGAATGCATCTCCCCCTATGAACCTATTAGAGCCATAAGATCTTCAGAAGAAGGCTTTCTCTCAGTCCCACCACCATCACAGTCTTGCCTGGTGAAGACACGAGAGAGAGTCTTCTTGGTGGCTGCTCTCATCCTCTGGAATGCCCTTCCATAGGAAGCAAGGTTGGCCTCCTCTTCCCTGCTGGCCTTCCATCAGCAAGCAAAAATAGTTTTATTCAGGCAGGTGTTTAATGCATAAACATGGGATGGCTTTTTTATATGTGGTGTTTGTTATATGGGGTGGGTATCATGGTTTTATTGTGGGTTTAATATGTGTAATTTCACATTGTTTTATGTGATATTTTAACTGTTTTAATGTAATAAGTTTTTTAAGAGATTTTATTTTTGAGCTGCCTTGAGTCCGTTTCTGGGAGAAAGATGGCATAGAAAATAAATAAATAAATTCCATGTTTGTCTGCCATGCCAAAGACAGCACTTTTATCTGGGCCAGCAAGGCATGCATATGTTCTGAGGAGTAAGATTCAAAATAATTAGAATAGCTTTGGTTGAATGGAGTTGTTACTTCCTTTTGTCTTTATGTTGCTGGTTTTTAAACCTTTTCTTCAAAATGAGATTCACGATTATGGATGATGATGATACTTATTTGTATCGCACTTTCCCCCCCAAAATTAGGACTCAATGTGGTTTACAATTTACTTTTTTTACATTGTTCTTGAGTTCTTCCTCACACATTTAGTTACCTTGTACTGAGTTTTCTTCATAATTTACATGTATGCTTCCCTTTGTTAATCTAGTAATAATAAATAAATAAAACGTATTTCTATCCCGCTTTTTGTTGAGACAATCAAAGTGGCATACAAAGATTAAAATACCTCAATATATAAATAATATCCCCCCCTTAAAAAAGGATTAAACAGTATAAGAGTAAAATTTAACAATTAAAAATTAAAATGATAGACAATACCAATAACCGATAACCATGGGCTGAGTCATCACATGTGTGGGGGAGTCTTGTGTGGCCAAGTTTTTTATTCTGGGAAGGCCCAGGAAGGTATGTAAAAAAAATTTTTTTCCCATTATTTCCCCTGGCTTCAGATTTATATAATCAAGAGTTTTCTATAGAGTCTATCTAGTTTGTTATTTATAATCTTTGTTGTTTTTGACCTTGTGGTTGTTAAGGTTTTTTTTCTTTTTATCTGTCATAACCATTTCTTTTTACAGTATTTTCATATCAATGCCCCATCTTCTTCTGTCTTCCTTATCATTGGTCTATTTAGCCAACTAAGTAGGTGTAAATAGCTTACGTTTTAAAAGAACAATGCAATTAAAAACATCCAAAAGTGAACATTAAGACAGAATTAAACTATCCACAGTATTAAAACATGGTATTGAAACTTAGTGTCAAGTGAAAAGGATAAAATGTAAGATAAAGAAAGATTAAAAAACCTATTAGAAACAATTCAATTAAAAATAATATAGTACTTCCAACTGTGTTCTTTAAATTATTTTCTATTTTAAAACCATGTCAGAATAAAAAAGGTTTCAGTCTGCAACAGAAGGGCAACAAGGAGGGGTCCAGAGTCTAGGAGCAACCACTAAGAAGGCCCTCTCGTGTCCCCACCAACCGTGTTTCTGGTGATGGTGGGACTGAGACAAGGTCCTCTCCTGATTATCTCAGAGCCAGGGCTGGCTCACAAAGGGAGATGCAGTCTTCCAGAGGGATGGATGAAGTAGGATAGAAGTCATCCTAAATATTTAGAATCATAGAATCGTAGAGTTGGAAGAGACCAAAAGGGCCATCGCGTCCAACCCCATTCTGCCATGCAGGAAATCTTAATCAAAGCATCCCCAACATCCAGCCTCTGTTTAAAGACCTCTAAGGAAGGAGACACCACTACATTCTGAGGGAGTGTGTTCCACTGTCGGACAGCCCTTACTGTCAGGAAGGTCCTCCTAATGTTGAGGTGGAATCTTTTATCTTGTAGCTTGCATCCATTGTTCCGGGTCCTGTTCTCTGGAGCAGCAGAAAATCAGCTTGCTCCCTCCTCAGTATGACATCCCTTCAAATATTTAAACAGGGCTATCATATTATCTCTTAACTTTCTCTTCTCCAGGCTAAACATCCCCAGCTCCCTAAGTAATTCCTATGGTTTCCAGACCTTTCACCATTTTAATCGCCCTCCTTTGGACACACTCCAGTTTCTCAATGTCATTTTTGAATTGTGGTGCCCAGAACTGGACACAGTATTTCAGGTGGGACCTGACCAAAGCAGAATATAGTGGCATATTTATGAGAAACAGGAAGAATTCACAGTAGAGTTGTTGGTATGGCATTGCCTTTCTCAAATGGACTGTACTGTAATATATTTGTCCCTGTGATTTGCTGAGGCCCAGGTCATGTAACTGTTCCTCTCCCTTTACTACTGTTGACTCTTGCTTTCTTTCTGACATGGTAAAGTCACTGCAGAGGTGAACCCAACTCCTGATTTCTATTTCTTGGTCAGAGTGCAGTGACATAATGTGAGGAACTGGTCTTCATCTCTCCTAATTGACTTTCTGCCTATTTTTTCACTGAATGGACAGATAGAGTACTCAGTGGTGTATGAACCAATTGTGTACTGAAATATTCCAGCCAACTTCCTCATTCAAAATTTAATTTACTTTTAATCAATGCCTCTTCTTATTTATTCACTGTATTTTAAATCCAATTTTAAGGTAATGATTGGCTTCCAAAGTGGCTCACAGACTATCAGGCTTATACACTAAAAAGGAAAATATATTAGAAACATTAGCTAGGGGTGGAGACCAAGGAGCCTTTCACACTGCACAGTTACAAGACTGTAATTCCAGTTATTCTTCTTGCTTTTATTATCCCATCTGTCCCCCAATAATGGGACTCAAGGTGACCAACAACATATTTAAAAAGCAATGCAGGTTAAAAAACAATACAAAAAAAACTTTCTAAAAGTATAAATATAAACGTTATTTAAAAAGCAATTTACAATTTATAAAGTTAAAACATTAAAATTCATTAAAATGCCATGCAAACCATACAACAGCACAGCACATAATTAAAAATGCATCCCACTCAGTTTCTAAAAGCCTGGTGGCACAAAATTGCTTTCTGTTGCCAACAGAAAGAGAGAAAGAAGGGAGCTATGCTGGCTTCCCTGGGGAGGGAGTTCCAGCTACTGAGAAAGTTCTCTCCCTTGGACCCACCTATTGAGCATGAGGAGGTGCTGGGAGAGAGAGAAGGGCCTCTCCAGAAGATCATAGAACTCTAATGGGCTCATAAAGAGAAATATAATCCTTCAGATAGCCTCGACACAAGCCATACAGAGTTTTATAGGTCCTCATAAGCACTTTAACAGTCATAGCTGCATCCTCTTGAATCCAAAGGGTTGTAGTTTGATGAAGCACTAGAAATGTGCTTTGATGAAGCACTAAGAATTTTAAATACTCCTTAAATTGCAGATTCCCAGAATTTCACAGGATGGAATCATGGAAGTTAGGTTGGACTCATAGTACTCCATAGTGTGGAGAGCTTCTAGTCAGAAGTATTCATTTCAGTAGTATCCATTTCAGGCTAGATCATTGCCTACTTTTGACCGCTAGGTTGATCTTATTAATAAAAATCTGTGCTCCATATTTAGAGTATTGATATGTAATTTCTCCTTGCCTTCCTTGGAGAGTTCTTCAACATTGCTTCTCCCCGACCAACTTGCATTGGCAGAATAAATGATCCCCGCTTAAGTGCCACCTGCATGCATAATTCATATGTACTCTACAACAGGAACCTCTACAACCAGGATAAGTGATGGAAAGCCAAGGACTGAAGGCTGGCTTTTGATGCAAAAACTTTCATTATCGGAAGTACGAATGACATTTACAATTAATGTAAATTATAGATGCTTAAAAGCAATTGAAGCCTAAGGACTGAAGGCAGAACATTGTGTGAAGTGGATGAGTGCTACATGGCCAAGAAAAAAAGCAAATTACTTTGGAAAGCTACGTTGATGATTTCTCCTTTGTGCTCTGGTTTTCTAAGTGGCTTTATATGTTATGACAATAACAGGTTCCTCTTGCATTTGCCTGTTGTGTATATTTTTCAACTGCATGCCAGATTCATGGCTGAGAGGTGCATCAAAGTTATACACTTTAACTGGGCTCATTCTCTAATACAGAAGTAGCTTGGATGTGGAAACACAGCGCACTCTTGTATCCTGACTCAGTGAATCTAAAAATACATACTGTATCTTCTCTAATAATTCTGTAAATGTAATACTTCATTGTGGAGCCTAAGTAGTTTAAAGGTCCCAAAGGCTGTCTGATCATGGAAGTTAAGCAGGGTCAGCCCCAGTTAGTACTTGGACTGCAGTTCAGCAATGAATACCAAGTGCAATAGGCTATATTACAAAGGAAGGAATTTGCAAAACCACCTCTGGCCTAAGGAAACCCTGTGAGATTCATGAGATTGCCATAAATCAACAGAAAGCATAAAGGCAAGTGTATGAGCACAAGTGTGTGCACACACAATACACGATTGTGGGGAACAATGGCAGACAGGTTGGAATAAGAGTCCACCCATGTAAGTCATTACAAGATGGGACTTCTGGTTGGTGGAGTCCTGCTGCCAAAGTCTTTGCAGGACCAGACTGGAGCTGCCAGAGTCCTGGAAAGATCAGAGCTAAGCCAAAAGGCACAGCTGGCTCTGTTCATGTGGGGCAACCATTTAAAGCATGCATTGACCTCTCAACCCTTTCCACAGCAACACAATCTTCTGTGCTGCCAATAGCTGTTCTGATTGCATTTTGCTTTGTTTTGCTAGCCTTGCTGTGTTTAGATCTTGGTCTGTCTCCTGATTCACCTGTGCCCATTGGATTCCTGGGCTTCTGCCTTGCTGTTTTTAGACCTGGTCTGCTCCCTGACTTGGCTTCTTGCCTCTGGCCCATTGGGCTCCTAGAACACTGCTTTGCTGTGCTTAGACTTTGGTTTGCTTCCTGACCTTACCTCCTGCCTCTGTTCCACTAGATTATTTTAAGTTCAGCATCCCTGGAAGCCTGCCTTAGAATTCAGACTGCCCAAGCCTCAGACCTTGACAGTTGGCTAGTAAGCTTCTTTTGTGAAATTTCCTATTTATCAGTTCACAGACTGAACTGAACTGGACTACTGTTTCTTTTATAATGTTTCTCAGAATGCCTGGATATACAATGGATCCTCTACATTCACTAGGATTAGGGGTACAGGACCCCTGTGAAAATGGGGGGGAAAAGCAAATAATAATCAACTTTTTTTTAACTGAGAGAACACCTCTCTAGGAATCTCTAGGCCCTCCAGTGCAACTTTATAGCCAACATCTGGCAGATGACACACAAATCTATTTCTCTATGTCTCCAACTGTTTCAGTGACTAGGGATGGCATCTCTCCTCTGAATTCCTGCCTCAGGTCAGTAATGGGCTATGAGGGGAAACAAACTCAAGCTGAATCCAGAGAAAACAAAAGTACTTGCGATAGGTACCTCAAGTCAGGGGATGGAGATTTGTCAACCAGTCCTGGACGGGGTCACACTCCCCCTAAAGAACGAAGTTCGCAGTTTGGGAGTGCTCCTGGACTCGTCACTACAATTGTCATCTCAAGTGGATGCGATGGCCAGGAGTGCTTGTTATTCGCTTTGGTTGATATGCCAACTACGTCCATACCTAGACCGAAAGGACCTTGAAGCAGTGGTGCTTGCACTGGTAATCTCTAATTTAGATTTCTGTAATGTGCTCTACTTAGGGCTACCCTTGTACCAAGTTCGAAAGCTTCAATTGGTCCAAAATGCAACAGTCAAGATTGGTCACTGGCACATCTAGGTTTGACTGTATAACACCAGTGTTAAAATCTCTTCACTGGCTGCCAATTAGCTTCCGGGCTCAGTACAAGGTGTTGGTTATTACCTTTAAAGCCCAACATGGCTTGTGCCCAAGTTACTTGCGGGAATGCCTCTCCCTACATAATCTGCCCCGCACTCTCAGAACATCAGGGGAATACTTACTGGAACATCATAATATGACAACTTCCCATAGGGCGTTTACAGCAGCGGTTCCAAAATTATGGAATAGCCTACCGCAAGTGGTCTGTCTTATCAATACCTTAGAGGTCTTTAAGAAGGCACTCAAAATGGATCTCTTCCACCGGGCTTTTCCATCGGAATCCATATAAAAGCTTATGATGATGTTCCACTCTCAACTATGATTATTGGCTACTGATGAACTGTTTTTTAGAGAACTAATAGGAATGTGGTAAATTCAATATTAATATTTTTTCAATTGTATTTGTATTATTGTATTTTATTGATGTAATCCTGCCTCGAACCTTGGGAGAGGCGGTACATATAAATTATTATTATTATTATTATTATTATTATTATTATTATTATTATTACACAACACTGTTTTTGTGGGGTTTTCGGGCTATGTGGCCATATTCTAGAAGAGTTTCTTCCTAACATTTCACCAGCATCTGTGGCTGGCATTTTCAGAGAATGCTTGCCTGGAAAGGACTTGGGTATATATATTGTGTGACCTGGGAAGGCAGGAGGGATTTGCATGTGTATTATTCTGTTGCCAATGGCAGGCCTCAGGGTGAAAGGTCTGCAAAATAGGATGAGTGTCTGCTTGATTAGTGCTCATTGTGCGCATCTGATTTTAGTCGTGTTTGCCTTTAGTTATTTTGCTGTGCTAACCTTAATGATAGATTATTTACCTATGCTCCATGGGTGACGTTCTTTCAAGTTGACAGTTGGTTCCTGGGCATGATAGCAATTTTTTTGCCAGCAGTAATAGAATAGTTGTCCTGCTTCCTAGTCCACAAATAGGCCCACTGATTAAATGCCTTCATGGATTTGGGCCAGGATGAAGATGGAGAAGGAGGAGATCAAATTAATAGTACCACTCTATTCTGCTTTGGTCAGACCTCACCTGGAATATTGCATCCAGTTCTGGGCACCACAATTCAACAAGGATGTTAACAAGCTGGCGTGTGTCCAGAGAAGGATTACTAAAGTGGTGAAAAATCTGAAACCATGTCCTATGAGGAGAGACTTAAGGAGCTGTGTATGTTTAACCTGGAGAAGAAAAAGTTAAGAGGCGATATGGTAATCCCGTTTAAATTTTGGAAGACATGTCATACTGAAGATGGAAAAAGTTTGTTTTCTGCAGCTACAGAGAATAGGACTAGAAACAATAGATTCCAACTACAGGAAGAGAAATTCCTCTTCAACATTAGTAAGAGCTTTTCAACAGTGAAATACGCAGCATCAGAGAGTGATGGAATCTCCTTTAGAGGATTTTAAACAGAGGCTAGATGACCATTTGTTTGGGATGCTTTGATTGTGTATTGGATGCCCCTTGTGTTCTCTCCCAGCTCTGTGATTCTCTGAGGAGGGGATGCCACTTTTTTTTTTAGTTTGGAATTGATTGTTTACAACAATTAAAACATAGTAAAACATTCACAGCTTATAAAAATTAAAAAAAATGGTCATAGAATTGAAAGCAGTTAAAAACATAAATAATTAAACAACAACAAAAACCTCTAGCACGTTATACAAGACCTATTTCCCCTAAAGGAAAAAAAAAGTCCTCAAAGGTTTGCTGGAAGAGAAGGAAAGAATTTCCATTTTCTTACTTGCTTACTTGTATATTAAACTCTTCAATATGTGAAGTTCTGTGGATGTGTCTGTTGTTTGAGGGAAGGCAGATGGCTGTTAGAAGAAAAATGCCTCCTCAGTGGTGATACCCCAAATATAGAATGTCTGTAAATAGGTCCATCTTGTACCTACTTCATAGCCTTTTGACCATAGGAAAAAAAATCTATTTTTAAAATGTATTTATTACCCCCAACACAGAGATTTTTAATTGAAAGACAATATACAAATTATCTCAAATACTGTAAAATAAAAATATTTAGGCAGGCAATTAGCTCTCTTTCATGTCTGTCATATCCCAAATTACATGAATTTGTGTTACATTTTATCTGGCTCTACTCTGGATCCCTCCATTGTCACAAGTAATTAGAAAGAAGCAATGAATAACCTTGAAGGGACAGGATCTGTTAGCTTAACTTGGCTAGACTCAGAAACCCAGTAGGGGGATGAAATTATGATTGTACATCAATTTATTACAAAATTTATATTTTCTGTCATCCATGTATTACATTGGAAGCCAGTGTGGTGTAGTAGTTTGAGTGTAGACTAGGATATGAATTGACAATAGAAACCCTGGGTAAGTCATACTTTCTCAGCCTGAGGAAGGAAAAACCCCTATGAACAAATTTTGCTCAGAAAACCCTGTGATAGGGCTTCCATTAATCAGAAATGACTTGAAGGCACACAACATTTATTACATCCTTGCATTTTCTACCCGTCAGGGAATACCAGTAAAATAAGAGCCTAAGAAGGGCATAAGAAAAAGGTGACGGACTGGATATGCAAACACCAGATGAGCATTTATTTGACAGTGTTTTCTTTTACTGGTTTGGCATTTGGAAGTTAAACAAAATGTTCAGTCCTGGACTTATTATCTGAATGATTTATTCCAGCAGAACAGATACAGCAGGGTTTTTTTTTAAAAAAAAAATTAAAATGTGTTGAAAGCAAATATTAAACTTGGCTGTTATCCATGATGAAATTTTGAATTGTTTGTTTGGACCATCAGAAAGGTGACTTTTAAAATGAAAAGCTGTAAATGCTACTTAACTTGACACGATTTATCCAAAAAATAGGCATTGGTCCATCCAACACAGCTAGTGTGCCAGGTGTTTCCTGGAGTGACCTTCACAAGCCTAAGCAGTTAGTGGAGAAATAAGATGGTTTTGATTTTGTGGCTTTCTTGGGCATCTCCCTTGCCAAAGGCTATTTAAAAGCTTCTTGTTTACTATAGCAACAGCCAAATGAGGGACAAGTTATGAAAATTTTGTATTATGGAAGGGCACGTCCAGGTTCTCTGTAAACTTGCAAATGTATATGCAGCAATCAAACTTGCTAGCACTGTTCCGGATAATTTTTTCCCACTGTTTGAATGCTATGGAATTTGCCAGCACCTCCTTTATCTCAAAACTCAAAAGGCCTCTGCTCTTGGTGTTCCATATGTATTTATTCTCCATAATTCTTTTTTTCAACTGCTGCAAGATAATATTCAGTCACTGAACTCTAAAAATATCCATGGTGTCTCATCAAGAATGCTTTGTGCCTGTGTAGTTGAGTGAGGTGGGAGAGCAAGTCTACTGGAGGTATTGGAGTGAAGTTTTGAATGGTAAGAAATTATGACTGGACTGATTTTCCTTTACCTTCCTAAGTTAGTGAAGGGGGAGAAAGCAACTGCAATTTTGGTACTGCTTGAAAGAAGGGGTTTCTTTGCCTGCTTAGAAGCATGTGCCTGTCATGGGTAGGGGGAAAAAACCCAAAAAATCTTTGCATTTTGGTGTGGCATTTGGGTTTTTCTCTGCTTGCTTGTTGCTTGCTGGTTGACCAACTGGGGGTCTGTTTTCTTCACTTGGCAAACCTGCAGAAGAGGGTACAATAGAAGATGTGCTTCCTCCACTTGTTCTATGCCCTCTACAACTAGTGGCAAAAGAGATTACAGGGCATGTGCTGCTTCTCTGTCTCTTCATGTGCTTTCCTCACCTGGGAAGCCTTCTGGAGAGGACATAGCAAAAAAACAAAGATCTTACCAATTGCTCTCTGTCTGTGTGCCCTATGGAACTGGATCACCTGTCCCCCAATGTACACAAGTCTCAATTTATATTGCAAGTCCAGGAGCACATGCCCAATATAAGTTGAGACCCACCTGAGTCTCTGATCACACTGACCCACATACTGAGGAAGTACACACATGTATATGCACATACAAAATACAGTTGGCCTTCAGTATCCACAAATTATACACTGATGGATTCAATCATTTGCGGCTTGAAAATATTCCCTGAAAAAAATTACAAAACCAAACCTTGATTTTGCTATTTTATATAAGGGGCATCATTTCACTACACCATTGCACATAATAAAATTGGGGTATCCACAGATTTTGGTATCAATGGGGGATTCTGGAATCAAACCACAGCAGATACCAAGGGTCCACTTTATGGGCACAAGGAATTATGCACATAGAAAATATGGGCATAATTTGTCATTTGTTGGACTATGATTCTGGAGCCTAGGGTTTGATTCCTAGCTTGACCGTGAAACCCACTGAGTGACCGTGAACAAGTCACATGCTCCCAGCCTCAGGAGAAGGCAATGACAAACCTCCTCTGAACAAATCTTGCCAAGAAAACCCCATGGTAGGTTTGCCTTGGGGTCACTATAAACCAGAAACAATTTGAAGGCACAGAACAACAACAACAACAACAACACTTTCAGAACATACTATGAACTCTACATGTTTGGAGGATCTAGGCTTATAAAGGTATCTTCTAATCCTGCCAGTAGGGCATTCTAAAGCAGAATGTATTCAATAATCCACAATTATCCAACAGAAAGTTTTATGATATTGGTTAGGTAACAGGAAACGTTGTGAAAAGGTTTATAAATAAAAAACAACAAATAGATAACATACAAAACTGCCTGATGAGGAAATGTTTCTCATCTATCTGCTGTTCTCACTGTACACCTCAATGAGTTAAAATGTGAGATCATTCCGTGACTGCCACCCTAAGGACTTGGTGGAAGGGTGAGACATACTGTATGTAGATTGTAAATGTGGGCTTTGTATGGCTTGGATCCTCAGGCATGCATGGAAAAACAAGCCATTATGGAGATGCCTGTAATTCCTTTGGGTTGGAACTGTGTGGTTGGTTATGGAATAGAATTGATGTATGACTACAGATCCCAGTAGTCTTAGACAGCATATTTATTTATTTATTTATTTTTCAAGGATTTATATCCCACCTTCCTCCACAATGGTATTCAATGTGGGATTCAAGCAAAGGCTATTGTAGGGAATGGTGGGTTCTGCAGGGTCATATGATTCCCATCCTGATCTAAACCTACAGTGTATCCACAGTTTTAAATATATGCAGCATTCTGGTTGTTTGAGTCCAACAGCATCTGGAAGGCTGCACAGTTCCACCCAGGGACAATTTACTAGACAATTATAGCATTATGATTCTACATGGAACTGTCAAATCAATAATTTGTAAGCTGCTCTGGAAGCCTTTTTAGCTGAAGGGTAGGGGATCAATACTTTATGCAAATAAATAAATATAGGTTTCATCCCATGGAATTCAAGAGTTTGTAGTTTGATGAAGTACTAGAACTCTCTGGCTGAGAATGCTAAATGCCATTCCCTAAACTGCAAATCTCAGGAAGCCAGAGAATGGACCTATAGCAGTTAAAGTGGAACAATAGTGCAAAGTGGACATGTCCACGATATAGATAAATCTGTATGTGATTAGTTGTTTCATGTGCAGAATGTTCTTCGGAAGAATATTTAGTTTCTTTCACACAGAATTTACAGAGGCTGTTTTATGCCCAGTGAGTCTATTTAGGTTGAACCATATAGCTGTTGTCTGATTTTGAATGACAATTATTGAATAATTTACAAATAATCTACAATCCTATATAGGCTTCAGTCCAACATACATTTATTTAGAGCTTGGAAGATACAAGCAAATGAATGAGAAAAATGTATTTATTTTGGTCACAGAGCTATAAATGGGAGATGCTGTTTACAAAATCATAATCAAAATCAATCAGAGCAAACAGCATAAAACAGAATAAAAGATTAAAACAAGAGAAAATTGGACCAGACTACAGTCTTCCATGTAGCTGCCCATATTGTGATTATATAACTTCAGATTTATTTATTTATTTATTTTTTATTTTTTTGTGACAGGCTCAATTATTGAGGAAATCCTGTCCTTCAGAAGGAGGAAACTATTTTGCAAAGCATTAGAAATCTGCTTTTCAGCAATGAAAAAACAAATATCTGTAGGCCAAAGTGTATGTCAGGAACACTTGTAAAAAGGTTTCTATCTCTCTCAGGCAATAAGGGCAAATCTGGGCCGGAACAGATGCTGCGGCCCCAATCCACCTTGAACGAGGGGCCCAAATAGGAGCAGAAAAGATTTATTCCTATTTGGGCTGGGAAAGAACTGGCTTTTCTGGCCCTGCCGCAGGCCCAAGGAGTAACTATAGAGTAACTTTTATAGTTACTTCTTCACCACCTTAGTATATTTGGAAGGAGAAGTATCACAAGGTTGGACTGCTTTCTCATGCTGTGGCTGGTGCTATAGTTCCTCCTGTTTACGCAAGGTTGAACGTCAAGTTAGCAGATGAGTCTGCCTTTGTTACACTGTTAGACTGGGGGGGGGCATTCATACTACACTATTATAGCAATATTATTCTACTTTAACTGTCATGGCTCTATCCAATAGGATATATAGTTTTGTGAGCAATAGAGATTTCTGGCTGAAAATTCTAAATCCCCTTGCTAAACCTCCAGTCCCATTTGAGGGAATCCTTGCAGTTAAATTGGAACAGTCTCACTATGATGGTGTGATGTGAATGACTCCTAGGATTTGGGAGAACTAGATTCCACATTAGAGATAGAATTCATTATCTTGGATAACTTCTTTAAAGTTCAGAATAAAGTCCATAATTGATTTACCATTCCACTGACATGGAAGCCACTAGTCACCACTGCTGTCTTAAGCTTGCTGGAGTAAGTGTAACTAATCTATATGTAACTAAGAAATAAATTAGGTGTATGACTTGCCTCCCTCCATCCCAGAAACCTAGTTGCCTCTTCTACCAATTGTCCATTTGTGTTTTTTGTTTGTTTGTTTTTTGCTCCAGAGGCTATGGAGAGTTCTCCAAAGTTAGCTATATTTAAGTTCTTTTTAAAGTAAGCTACTTACAGATTTTTGAAGTGTGCTGCTGTAAGTCCATGTAACTGAACTAAGACTGGAGAAACAAGAGCCCTACTATCAGTACCGATTAATAACAACAAAGATAAATATTTTATGGTGATTTTTTAAAAAAAAAATTAAAACTCCTGCTACATATTATTAGTGAAAGGCAATTAAATCATGTTAGAACATTTCATTCTCCTTGACAAGATTGATGCATTACTTCTCTGACATAAAGATCCATCTTGTTCTTTGAATACTTGGCCTGCTCAATGGTAAGGCTTTTAATAAATGTTCATGAGCATCAGCTATATTAGAGAAATGCTCCACCCATTGTAGTGTGTGGATTGTTGGTGTGAAGTTGTGAGGAGAGAGGGAAAGTGAAGAGTCAGTTCACCTGCACCAACCAGACCCAGCTATTGATATAACACAGAGATTTTTTGAAACAAAGACTTTATCACCCCTGTCTGCTGTTCCACCACAGTGGTGCTAGTTTAAGAATGGAAGACTGGAAGCATACCAGTTTAGCATCATTTCTTACCACACTTTTCTCTGTGATAGCACTTTGGTGATTCATAGTTGCATGATCTGTTTTGTGCACAGTCATGTGCTGCCTTCTGAGATGAAAGTGGGGCAAGTAATTGTGGATGCCAACCACCTCCCAAATTTAGCTGCAATTGCCACAAGGGGGAGTAGGAGAGGAACAGAATCACACCCACCTACTCGACATGAAGGGCCCATAGTTAAAAAGGTGCACTGCAGTTCATTAGTCTGGAGTGCAAGGCAGCAGTAGGACAGACACAACATTGTGTGATAACTACTGGCCAAGGTACTTTAATACTGTTAAAATTCTGCTTTTCTAATGCCATGTGATAAAGTTCTGAAACTAGGCTTGAGGCTGAACAATCTCAGACTCACTTTCTAGGAGTTAAACCCCACTAAATTAAGTGAGATTGAGTATGTTGTTCTTTAAAGTGTTTTCTCTAACATTAATAGTGTGTTGTTCTTATTCTCTTTCTGTGTGTATCTGTCTGCCTCCCTATATGGCAGCCTTTCTCAAATAGTGGGGTGGGCCCCCCAGGGGGGGCGCGAGGCTCATTAAAGGGGGGCGCGAGGCTCTGTTATGCAGAGCTGTACTTACAACAATTTTATAGACAAATGATACTATTTACAGTCGCGCGAAATGTTTTCTTATTCCTAGGGGGGGCATGACAGAAAATAATTGAGAAGCACTGTTATATGGCAAGAGTATTGGTTTTGTTTGCCCTCCCCAAAAACTGTAAGGTCAGATACCCATTCACGCTACAACTTCAGAGTGGTCTTATGCAACATTAACTGCTCTGGGTCCATCTGGCAGTGTGGTATTGGAACCCTTTTGCTGCAAATTCTAAATGTCCCTCTCTAAATTACCACTCCCAACATTTCATAGGATGGAACTATGAGAGTTAAAGTGGAATGATAGTGCTATAATTCTGCAATGTGAATGGGACCCAGGTAATATTTCATCCCTGCCCAGGGTTTGAGTTGCTGGCAAAGTTTCCTGGCAATGATGTGAATGTTGCTGATTACATTCAGATCAGTGAATTCTGTGCATTGAGTATACTTTCAGTCTCTGAAAACCATATTGCAGCAGCCCATTGTATTTGTTCAAAACTATTCTCTGTCATCTTGTGTCTCTGGATGGTAAACTTATTTCATAATTACTGGAGGGATAGGTCTGTGAATAAGATGTTTTTATGAAAGTTTTAATCAGGTACAAACACTCCTCTTGCTATTGATGGGAAGGTGATATTAAAAGGAAGCATAGTGTCCATACATGCAGGGTAAAGGTAGTACCCTCACTCTGAAGTGATTTTGAGATCTCACTGCAGAGCCACATCTGGCTATGTCATCCCATAGTCTTATCATATTCATTATCTGATCCTTGATTTCATTTTCCAGAAAGAAGCTGCTACAGGTGAGTCTCCCTTATCTGGAACTCTAACAGATAAGAGATGGGTGACTGAGATAGTGACACCTTTGCTTTCTGGTGATTCAGTGTACACAAACTTTGTTTAATGCATAAAATTATTAAAGAATATTATGTATAAAATTACCTATGTGTATATGATGTATACTATGTGTATAAAGTGTATACAAAACAATAATGAATTTCCAGGGTCTCATCTCTGAGATATCTCATTGTGCATATGCACCCCATCCCCCCCCCCCAAAAAAAAGGAAACAGGAGACTCAACCTGTACAGTATCACCCTCCATTTAAAAAAAGAGAAAAAAAGTCATGGAAGCAACCAGTCGTTCTACAGACAGTGTACCTTAATGATGGCTTCCTGGAAATGTGGGACTCGATTAGTCAAATGTTTTCCACTTCTATCTAGAGTCCTATTAATTCTACCTTGATGGTGGTTGAAGACTGAGTCAACATGTAGGTGAATATGGTTAATTCCAAAGTTGTACTCAATGGAATTTAAGCCCTTATTTAAAGGCTTTTGAATGAAGAACAATAAATCACAAAACAAACATCAGCTAGGCTCCCAGTGTGAGGTGTTTCCACTAACACGAAAAACTCATTCATTTGATAGAGCATTTTCTTGATTGCTAACCCTACTAAATGATCCCTGGTAAGTCTAATAAACTATTTTACTGATTGCTCACTCTTTTATTATTTATTAACTAGTTTTAATGCATTTTCATATCTTTTATTATGGCAAATTGCTTTGGGATCTTTATTATAAAAAATGAAAAGCAGTATCTACATATTCTAAAATCAAATGAATAAATAGCAAATCAAAGAGAAATCAAAATGAATGTTTAAGATCCAGCCCACCTCCTGCTCTGCCACAGCTACTAAAGCTCACCCAAGTAGTGGTGTTTTTTTTTAAAAAATCATCTTGCAGTTTTGCCTAAAGATAATCCAGTTTGTGTGTAAGCCCCTGTAGTTGTGTGTCAGAAGTTACTTCAGATGTGGAATAAATATATCAAAAGGTTCTTTTCATTTGATGCACCTGTTATCAAGAGGGGCGGGAAGCAGTGCTATTTTAAGGATCATCAGAAATATTCATCTACTATTTGGTGTCAAAACCTGCTCTTCTATTATTTTAACATTTGATTAATAGATGGCAGGCTGTCAGTATTGGTTTTGCCGGTGATTCAAGGAGCCATTGTTCTTTCAAATTAAAACATTTAAACATTTAAATCCAAGTCTAGGTCTGCAGGCTGATTTTAATTATTCCTTTTGTCTTTGGGAAATTCTTTTCTTCTAATGATCACACAGCTGTCACATATACATTACCTTTAGTCAGAATACATGACAGTGCTTTCTTATTAGCTGTCATTATTTTTACAAGGAAAACTGGAAGCCACTAGAGCAGATATATTAATTTCAAAAGACTGCCGGCAAAGTTATTAAAATGAAATTTAAAAAAGGAGAAGGAACCAGAAAAGCACTGATTTCATTTGATTTATGTCAAAAAGAAAGTAACATTTTTTGGATGTTCGGGGGTCCAGATCCTCCCCTGCCTCACATTTAAGTTAATAAATAAATTAATCAGTAATGTATTTTTGATGGTATCCAGGGTCTTGCTTAGTTAATTTTGCTGCATCTGCCAAGGTGAACTGGGTTCTCTCTTAGTGCTTTCAAATTATTATATTTTTGACTGTTCTTTCTTCGTAGCATCCCATTCTTGCACCAAGATAAAAAGCCATGACCATGACAACAAAAAAGGAAATCAAATGAGGGAGCAGATTACTAAACTCTCAATTGAATTTTAGTACACTATTACAGTATTTTTTTGCTGGCTCTCTTACCCTGTTCATAAGTAAATTACTTTGACTGGCTTTGCTAGCAAACTCAAAAATTGTGGTCACGAGTAGCATGCACAATCCCACCACCCAGAAAAGTTGTCCAAGCTTTTTCTTGGGCACCTGGTAATCCCCATCCCACATTTTGTCTCTCCTGAGTGGAATTTGAGCACTGTTTTTAATACTGTTGTTGAGTACTAAATACTATAGAGCATGACTTTCCAAATCTGGTGAGATGTGCCCCTTCATCAATCTACTGTTCCTTCTTCCAGACTAAGAACTGAATGTTGTTTTACTTGTTTGTTTTGGTAGAGAACTTAATGAAATTCATTCACTTATTCATAAATCCAAGAGAAATTCAAGATTGAAAAACTGAATGTGGGAGAAAGTAAAACTGACATTTGTTCATCCATGTAGAAGACTTTGAGTATCTTCAGCTTTACAGGGCTGCATCTGCTGGAAATAATCCAGTTTGACACCACTTTAACTGTCATGGCTCAATGCTATGGAATTCTGGGAATTGTAGTTTGTTGTGGCATGATAGTTCTAACAGACAAGGCTAAATATTCTCTTCCACCCCACACATTATGATCATCTTAACTGGCACTCTCAGATATGACTGATTATTATTTTGGATTTCCATCCTAGCCAACTCATATATCCTCATTTTATCCTCATTTCCTACCTCATTTTCTGCCTTTACCTTTGTTTGAGTTTCACCTTTACAAACCAAGGTGATCCTGCCTTCAGTTGTGCCTGCAGCTATTCTTCTTCCCTTGATGCCTGTTTTCCAGTGCTATTGCTGGTAGTGCTCTAAGACTGAGCTGAAGGTGCCTTCCATAAACCAACACACAATCCCAGGAAAGAAGACCTTACATGAGTGTGTGTAGCACCTGTGGTATTTAAAGATATAGCCTTACTAGTTTGTTTTAAAATAATTTTAAAAAGACTTCAATAGTGAATGAAAAAAACAACTAGTATACATTTTCATAGATAGTTTACTTTGATGCATATGATCAAACAGGTTATATCAACAAAAGTATGGATTTTGGTGCAATCTGATGGTGCATCTGGTTAAGTGGATTGTGGCTACAAAAGCTTAGGCTAGAAATTTCTTCTTTCTACTCAGTCTCTAAAAGATGCTGCTGGATTTCTGCATTACTATTTATGTTTCTGCTACTGTTCTTCTTGTTTTCTTGCTGGGGCTATATTGCATGAGATGAATGCCACAAGGTGGCAAATCCAAATTACCCATAGGAATGCTATTTCTGTTCTTCTGTCCAGCTAGATGTTTTCCCTTACATGCCTGTATTCATAGTTGTCCTACTTGCCCACAGTCACCTCGAAAGAGCATAATGCCTTTTTATTTCCATTTATATTGGCTTTGTTTGTGTGGAAATAAGCATGCATTGGGTTCGCTCAGAATTCTTTAGGCATTTTAAATGGGACAAAGCAAATTTGATTTAATCACAGATAGTGTTAGGTTCTTTATTATTATTATTTCCCCACCCTTCAGAGTGCAAGATGGTGATTTCCACTGCTGATATCTCATTGTTTCCTTCAGCTGCTTTTTTTTTTTTTTTGGGGGGGGGGGGAGAAAGTAAGCCTTGGTATAAAAAAGCTAGAATAAGGAGGCTGCAAAAAGAGAAACTGCTTTTGTAAGAAGGCTGCACTTTTTGCAGTTGCTTTCTTATCCTTTAGCCAGAGTGATTTAAATAATCTGAAAACATCAATAACCTCACTTTCCTGTAACTCTCCTCACAGAGGGCTCAATTCCCATAAACTTTCCCATATCACTGATCTCAGTAATATCACTGATCTCTCTGCGTGTACTCAGTGTAGATAGCTACTAGGCAGTAGGTCCCTTTGGACAGAGCATTTCAAAACTTTTCATCACTACTTAGAGCCATAGACTCAGGATTGGAAAGAATCCTAAGGGCCATCTAATCCAAACCTCTGTCATGCAGGAATACATAATGAAATAAATTTTGAACAATGCCATTTGACCTCTGTTTAAAGATTTGAAAGCTGGAGAGTTCACCACTCTCCACTGTCAAATGGCTCTTACAGCCAAGAGGTTCTCCCTAATGATTAGATGGAGTCTCTTTTCTTGTAATCTCAATGCATTACATTAGTTAATGTGGTAAGTCTGCTTCATCTTCACTGGAAGACAAAACTCTCAGGAGGGGAGGATGACCAGCAGTTAGGCTTGAGGGAGTGACAATAAGTTTTGAAGCATAGGTGTAACAAACATGTTCCCACATTTTTCTTAACATTCACCTGTAAAAAATTTAAACTCCTGGTCAAAAGCAGCCTGGTTGGTATCTTCCAGAGTGAATATCAGGTCTGCTGGATGTGTTAGCTGATGTGGACTGGAAAAGGGCATTCACTCTGGAGAAGGACTGTGTCTAATGCATCTGTTAGTTCCTAATCTCTGAACCATGGTTGTCTGTGATATTAATCTACTTTAGCCTGGTTCCAACAGCCAAAATTTGATGGAGATGACAATTGTGGTTTTAGGAGGTCTAATAATTTGTGCCAGACATATATAATTCAGGAAGCAAAGCAGAAAGGATATAAATTTAATGAAGGTTGTTCAAGGATGTTGGACAAAGTTGCCAACAAAATGGAAGGAGATGAAACAAAGGTTTTAATAGTTCTTCTAGTCCATTTTCCTTATGAAATGGTGCATATTGCTCCTTGATGAATGCACCATTTTCTTCCTCCACAGTCTTCCTTGATTCTTTAAATAAAGATGGTAGTTTCCATACTTTTTACTCATCTGACTTTTACATTGCATGAAAATTAATAAGGAAAAGGGTATGAATAATTCTGACCTTTCTAAAACCTCAGCTTCTCATAACCACTGACACTTTGGGTAGCAGTTACAAAGACAATAACATCTGGTAGTAGCAGCTACTTTCATTAACAGTTGTAGCAGCCTCATGTAGCCATTAATTAAAAGCTATTTCTGGGGAATGAGTGTATGCACTTGGAACTTACTAGTCATTATCTGTTAGCACAGACAATTTTTGTTTTCCTTCTCTGTCAGAAAATTCTCTTTCTCTTGCCAAATGCTAAAAATTTAGTCCCTCAAACACTTGAAATAAACATTTTTATGGCAGATTTCATCTTCATACAGCTTCATTATTAATCTCTTACACTATTCTGCATTATTTCGGACTAACGAATTGGAAGCAGTAAGAAGAGAAGCCTGTTACGTTTTCCAATATTTGTGGATGGTATTCCATTTTGCTGTTTATTATTAATACTAATAGACATGGTGGTGATGATTGCAGCAGAAGTAGGATTTATATAGCCATCCAGATGATGTTAGACTGCAATTTCCTGATATCTTAGCCAGTTTCACTAATAGTGAGGAATTTTGGAAGTTACAGACCAACATACTATGGCATGATTTCCATCTGTGTGTTAAAGGAAGTGTGGGGAGGGGCACCTAGAAACCCTTAATCTTCAGACATCCTGGGCATTAAATCTCTGTCATCAGGACAGCAGTCCTTGAACAAAAACAAAATTACAAAGGAAGATTGCAAAGAGAAACTGCTGAATTAGAATGTATTTTAAACTCTAATCCATTAACAGTGGGTTGAGCACAGACAATGACTTCCTGACCCAATATTGGTTAACAACCTAGCCTCATGAGAATGCTCTTGACCAGTTTATCATGGCTCCTTCCTGTTTCCATCCTGCACATACCATATTCCAGAACTCCCTGCACCACTCATATGGCCACCCACTCATTCTGGCTTTAGGCAACATATTTCCTACTTCCTTTGTCTCTCATCCACCACTGTTAAAACTGAACTTGTCATCTTGTCACCATATCCACAAATTTTGCATTTCTATGGCTATTCATACAGACTGATTATAAAGGTCCTTCCTGGGCACCAATTCACTCTGTGCATCAGAAGACATAGGCCAAGTCAAGAAAAGCTTATGCTACAGCATCTTTTGCTCAGTTAGTCTCAAAAGTGCTACAAGATCCTTTTGCATACCTCTGTGTTAAGGAAGTGGGGGGAGGGGAACCATTTAGGTGTGTTTTGCAATTATATTTAACAATAAAACATTTAAGGAGAAGAAATATATATATGTGTGCAACCATATATTTTAAAGGTAATAACAAAACCATTCTATTGCATCAGTATAAAATTGTAATAATTAGTTAGTTAAAGTAAGTGTGTGCGCCTGTGTGTGTGAATTCAAGAGCCAGCATGTGTGATGCTTTAAGTATTGGACTAGGATTCTGGAGACCAGAGTTCAAATTCCTACTCAGTTATGGAATCCTACTGGGTGACTTTGGACAAGGCAAGGGAAAGGCAAGCTTTCTCTGAATATCTTGAGTCAATAAACAGCTAGGATTCTGTAAACCAGAATTGACTTGAATAAAACTCACAAAAATATGCCTTCAGGTCATCTGTTTTAGGGCAATTTTAAGTAAAGAAGATTAAATCAAAGGTTATCTGCCATTGCCTTCCTCTGAAATACAGCTTATAGCACCTGGTATTCCTTGGTGGTCATATTCCCTTTTGGGAATTTAGACTACTCATATTGAAATCGTATTGAATGAACTTCCAAATGGAGACTCACATTGTTGTTGTTTTTAAAAATCAAAACTGGGTCCATTATTGATTCTTCAGGTTTTGGATGTCTTTCCAACTATACAGTTATGGTGCTATCATTCCACTTCAAC
>NC_056525.1:14887358-14960706 GCF_019175285.1 Sceloporus undulatus | reverse complement strand
TGTTGTGTTTAGATTCTATGGAATCCTGGGAGGTACAGTTTAGGAAAGGGTATTTAAAATTCTCAGTCAGTGAGCTTGAGTGTCTCACCAAAGTACAATCTTCTGTATTCTTGAGGATGTTGCCATGTAGATAAAGTGAAACCATACCACAATTACTATGCAGTGAAAGAGCCCTTACGTCCTATTCGCACGGTCTAGGTGACAAGAATGAAAATGGAATATTTAGAGGATATACATAGGGACCTTGAATCTTGCACTGGGGAAAAATGTGGGATATTGTCCAGGACTGTGGCCAGCACACCCAAACAACACCAATAAGAATGGCTTAGCACAGCAATTTGAAACAGTCCACAAACCTTGCAAGGAGTGAGCATTAGAGAGCAATCCGAAAGCCAAAGCTGAAGTCAGGAGAACAGAAGTCAGAGTAGTCAGTCCAGTCCAGGGTCAGGGCAGCCAGAAGGTAACAAGAGTCTAGTCTAGGATCAGGGCAGCCAGAAGGTAACAAGAGGCCAGTCCGTTCCAAAGTCAAGGCAACAAGGAGTCAGGATACACGAAGCTAGTGCCAGCAGCAATCACACTAAAGGATCATGCAATAAACTCTGGTACTGAGTTGATGTCTCTCTGCTCCTTAAGTAAGGGAAACTCTCCCCATGACACCTGAGGCTGATTTGCTAATTGCCTCTCTGCAATCCTCCTGGATCTACGCCTGCAAGCACTCTCAGCCCTTCTTTGCTTAAAGGAAGGCACATCCAGGCCTGGTTCCTCCCCAGAGTCACCACTAGGCTGCTGTGCCACCAGAGGAATCTCATCAGCACTAGGACCTGGCTGAGCCTCCTCCACTGGGGCTGGGAGATCAGGGCTGGTTTCTGGCAGAGCAGGATTAGCACCTGGTGTAGCCTCAGTTACCTCTTGTACTGGAGCAGGATGAGCACCTGGTGTAGCCTCAATTACCTCCTGCTCTGGAGGAGCTTCCTCCTCCTCCTCCGAGACCTACTCTTGGCTGGCCATGACAGATATAGAATTAATTCATTAATTAAAATATGTGAGAAATACACAGCTCTCGTCCTCCATTCATGCATTAACCCTTGGGGAGGAATGGACAGGTTGTATGTACAGTGTACATACAATGTACAGTGAGTTTGCTGTATTGGCGGGTTAACCATCCACAGTATGGTGCTCCCTCAAATTGCCCCATAGTAGCCAATGGTGGCATGTGCATGTCACCCCCCCATTGACTACTATAGGCTTGAGTTCTAACAGTTTTTCCCATCTGTGGGGGGAGTGGGCCATCAAGCCTCTATGGATGGGAAGGGCCCACTGTATTCACAACTGAATTGTAAATATATAGAGATTAGTAGTGGCGACCATATGTAGGATCCTATGTGTCTCCTCCACCTATGCATATTATGTGCTTCTAAAACCAGCATAGGAATTATGCAGTCTTCCAGATATAGAAAAACTTCCAGAGCCCCAGCCAGCAGAGAAAACAAAAGCTATTTTAAAAGTTGATGTAGGGGCTGTGCAGGCCGGCCAATAAGGCCAGCCTGGGGGCAGAGTCGGGATGTGGCATCCGTACAACGCATGCCTTGATCCCGCCTCCATGGTGGCATGATGCCATGTGCTGATCCACATAGCACGCAGTGTCATGGCGCTTCTCTGGCACCACGTTTACATGACACATCACAAAAGGAGCACCTTAAAGCCACAGCGCCGCAACTATCACACACTTTCCAGGGCGCAAAAAGGAGACACTTTTTGTGGCTCCTTTTTGTGCCCTGGAAAGGCCAGATCGAGGCCGCAGTGTGCAGTTGCCATGGCCCCGATCTGGGAAAGATGGAGGCAGCTGCAGGTCACCCCTTCAGGGGCAGTCTGCACAGCCCCCTACTGTCTGGATATATCTCAATCTCCTGTCTTCAACATGGTCTTAAATAAAAACTGAAACAAGATAAAACATTACAGCATAATTCAATTATAAACTACAGTTGGCATCTTGTTGGTTAGTCCCAACTGGCAAAGATTAATTCCACCAGTTGTTCAATGATGAGTCAACATGGGGATAAAAGTAAAGAATTCAATGGACCTAGTCCAGTTAGAACTAAAAGGGAATTTAAACCACAGTTTAAAACATGTTTAAAACAGGAATAATAATTTCCCCAAATGGTCACATTAGCTAAAAGCTTTGGCCTTTCTACTGTATATGAAGAGAATTGGGGGGGGGGGGGGGTATCTGATCTTTCACAATTGATGCCTAGCCAACTTCCGCTCCTCTCTCCCCCTGAAAAAAGCTCTCCAAAGATTTTTATGTGTTTTAACTTGCTGAATAACTAATAATAACATGACTGTTGGTATTTTAATATTTAAATATTCAGTATTTAAATGTAGAAAGATTATATTTGCCAGATTTGGATAACCTAAATCTATTGCCTCCCAATTTGGAAGGCTGATAGACTTTTCAGTTCACAAATCTGTTGAAGATGTGGTTTTGCATGGTTCATTAAGGACATTTTCGCTTAGGTGAAGATGTGGGTCAAAAATACACACCAAGTAACATAGGCGAACAGGCCCTGATTTTCCATTCAGAAACTCTTTTTAGAATCAAACTTTTCAAATCTGTCACTGGGAAGCATTCCTGTCATAAAGGTTTTATTAAGCAAGGAGATCAAGATGTGAATATGAAACTTTCTTGAGAAGTAGCCATGTCAGTTTATAATAAACCACTTAATACCAGAAGGAAATGGAAAGATATAGTCAGCTCAGCTAAAAAATCAAATTGAAGATATTATAATATACTGAGCAATTTAAATGTCACTTTAATATCAGAGAAAATTAGTGAGTTAAATGTATAAATCTGAATCTGCTGTCTCGTCTTGGGTTTTATTAGTGCAAGTTCTCATGCTTTCAGCGACATGGTTTGATGGGGCTTTCCCCCCATGTGCATTAAATGTACTTTAAATCCTCCTTTAAAAAAGAAACAAGAAACTGCAGTTCTGTGTTTGTTTCAGCCATTTAAATATTGGATTAAATTGAGACTAGGATAGTTAAAATATCAAACTAAATGAATTCTAGGTGAAATTCAAAGCTGTAGTCAATTGTGGATATCTGAGATGGTTTCATAGTCACCGTGTCTTGTTTTTGAGCAATAACCACCCATTTCTGAAGCTTTATTTTAAATTAGGGTTTTATGTTCATCTGTATCTTAGAAAGCCAAGTGGCTAATGTTGGAAACCTGTGTACACCTACTCATGTTAAAATGGAGAGAAGATACTACAGAAGGACAATTCAAATTAGTGTAGAAGTTTGATTGTGCTTATGCTATGATTTTTTTGGAGCAGGATGTGAATGGGTGGGAAAGGAGCTTTAATCCTCCATATGTTTTAGGCTACAGTTCCAACAACTCCTTACTTTACCATTGAACCTGACCAGACCCTGATATCAGCAACAGACCTCCCATTCTCAGCCCCACCATATTCATGGGCATGACTGGTGGAGATGTGACACAGGGACTTATTGATGGTTGCTCATTTTTTAATTTTATTGGCAATTGAATTATATTTTAAAGTTGGTCTTTTGTATGTTTTAGTTATATTGTTGTTGTATATCTTCAGGTTGTTTCCAACCTCTGGTGACCTGAAGGTCATAATGAAGTTTTCTTGGCAAGACTTTTTCAGAGGGGGTTTGTCTTTGCCTCCTTCTGAGGCTAAATGAGTGGGACTTGCCTGAGGTTACCCAGTGGGTTTCCATAGCTGAGCAAGGATGCAAACCCTGGTCTCCAGAGTTGTAGTCCAGTGCTCAAACTATCACATCATGGTGACATCATTTTAATTTGTAAGCCAGCTGGAGTTAGTAGTAGTAAAGTTAGCAGCAGCAGCAGTCCAAATAATTTGAAAGTATGAGATCCCAGCTGATCTTGGAAGCTAAGCAGGGTTAGCTGTTTTTAGTACTTTGATGAGACACCCTCAAGGAATACCAGGCTGTATTTCAGAGGAATGCAATAACAAACCACTGTGAATATTCCTTACGTAAGAAAGCCTTATGAAATTTGTTGGGTTGCCACAAGTCTACAGCTGACTTAATGACACACACATAGAGTAGTATTGGTAGTTGTAATCATTGTTGTCATCATAGTCATAGGCCTACTGGTTGGTATGGGCTGGTTGAGGATCTCTCCCGAAACATTGGAAGAGTCAAAAGTTTTCCCTCTCCACCTTATTTCATAGGACAACGCCTTGTTGTACTGAGAGCAAGGTGTATGGTCTGGGGTTGTTTTTTTTTGGGGTGGTTTTTTTTTTTTTTGCCAATTTCAAGCTATGATAATCTGAATCTAGTCCTTCACTGTAAACCATTATGATCTAGGGTGTGGTTGCATGCAGAATGGCACTTAAGCATCTGGCTCCTCTGAGGGACAACTGTAAGGAACACTCCCTGGATTCCAATCCCAGTTCAGTGGCTTGTCTTTTTTCAGTTTAAAAATATCCTAAATTTTAATCTGAAGAATTAGAATTTTGAAAATTAGGTGCCACATGGGCTTTAATATTAAAAGAAGAATTGGATGAGAATAATGTGTGCATGTGTGTGTAAATATCATAAATTCTTAAAATGAGATTTGGTTCACATATGTGCACCTACCATTTGGTGGCTCAATTACTCACAGATGAATGTGTCAGCTCTGGTCAAATACAGTACTCGTCAACTGATGAAAAGCAATTGGAAAAACTCCCTGTATTACATTTCACCAATGGCAGCTCCTTTGCAAACATAACTTGCCCCCTGATGCTGCAGTCAGTATTTATTTATTTGATTTATGTCCCAGCTTTCTCCCAAATGGGACTCAAAGCAACTTACAATGCACATTTAAAATGGAACAGCTAAAAGAGTTGATGATCTTGTAGGAATGAACTAGCTCCAAGATTAAAGAAATGTATTTTACTGTATTTGTTCCCACTATCACCCCTTTGCTCCAGCTGCCAGAGTTTTCCAGTTGTAGCTAGGAATGGGTTAAATCTCAGCAATATTCAGGGTGAATTAGAAGACAGATGTAAAAGCCTCATGATGGAATCTGATGAAAGTTTCATAAGAGCAGGAATGAACTGATATAGAAGAAGAAACAGGACACTTTCAATGAAACCTGGTGAGAAGGAGAGATGAAATCTCAGGATGTATAGCATGAAGTTTTATTTCAAATAATATTTTTAAAATAAATAAAATAGTGGACCAATGCCCTTTCATATGTGAAAATGTTTCTGTCATGTCTTAAGGGGAAAGCAATCTGAAAATGAACAAAGTCATATCATTATTTCCAGGTGATTATTTAGGGATTTCAGAAAAGTGTGTCTCCAAAACTTGCAGCTGATTTTGGTGTAAGAGGTAGAACAGCTACTATCACACTGGTAAGAGTAGCTTTACTGAAAAATTTACAGGCTGATTTTCAAATTGATTTCCCTTGAAGAAGGCTGTTGAAATATTTCCTGACCAAAACATGTTGGGTTATTTTATTTTCACTTCTTAAACAAAATATTTTCTTTATACATCCTGAGACTCTGCCTCTTCTTATTTAGAAGTGAATTAGATTCTAGTTTGAGGACCAAGGGCCAGTTCTGTTCTTATTCTATAATGGAAACTGTTCATTTAATCATACCAGACAACATTTCACAGATGAAAACTGAAACATGTGTGGTCAAGCAGCATCAGAGTGTGGTCAAGATAGCAAAAGATATTAATGAGGAAGACCATGCATACTAGGAGAACAGTTTGTTTTTGACTATCTCTGCACTTTGAATTCAGTTTGAAGTAGTTGAAGTAAGCTAAGGATAAAGGAAGAAAGTGGGAGGAGAGAGAAACAGAAATTTTAAAAGCAACTGGAAAAGTGGGACAGCATAAGATTAATTTGGACTCTTGGTGATGTGGTTCTGACAAAAGTTTCTGAATTATGGTGACCCTAAAGCAAACCTATCACAGGGTTTTCTTGAAAAGACTAGATCAGTTAAGATTTTTGCTTTTGCTTGCCTATGAAGCTGAGGGAATATGACTTGCCCAAGGTCACCCAGTGGGCATCCATGACAGAGTGGGGATTTGAACCTTGGTCTTCCAGTGTACTCAAATTGCTACACTATGCTGGGACTGTCCATTGGGATTATCCCTGGCAAAACTGGAAAATGTGGAGGCTATGATTTTATATTTCACCACCATTTGAGAAATGGGTTTTTACTACATGTTCTTGCTGGGTGTTTTGACTGTGTTAGCAGAAAAGCTAGATGTTGGCTTATTTGGCTAATTCACAATTCAAGAACTCAAACACAGTTACACATTCTGATAGTGTCCAGTTTGCTGTACTGTAGGATTTCTATCAGTGTAAATGCCACCTCTGTCAGCTCAAACTTTTATTGTCTTCATGTTCTTTTGTATCACCTAAATGGCTTTGCTGCTATTTACATGGATCTTTTTTCTGCAATCATAGTAGTATGCAAAGTTCACCACAGCTGAACTAACAAGAGAGAAGAGTGTTAGTCGGAAGTGATTCATTTTTTCAGTCATTAAAATGAGTGCAAATAGAGAATGTTGTTCCTCAGATAGAAAATTTTGGTTTTGGAATTATTCAGGGTTAATGAAGTACATTAACCATTTTTTGTTTTGTTGGGGAGTTAACAAACTGAATGTCAAAAACATTTTATTTGATGTCAACAAAACAAGCTTTTTACTCCATCAGATCAGCAAATGCATGAAGGATATACACAGATGGTATATACTGCATTAATCCCATCCCCTCACGCCATTGTTCACTGATTTGAGCAAGGTTCCTTTGACTATGTTGGAGCCTTCCAGATTGGCGCTGATCTTGCATAATTGGGGGCCCTATGATTCCACTTGAACTGTCATGGCAGCATCTTACACAGTCCTTGGGTCTCCAGTTTCAGAAGGCATTAGAGCCTATGGCTGAAAATTCCAAGTGCCACATCCCAAAATGCAAATCCCAGGATTCCGTTGGATGTTAACATGGCTGTTAAAGTTGCATCATAGTGTTGTGTTTGCATAGTGTGAAAGGCCCCCGAGAGCAGGGTGACCAGATATCTTCCTTTTCCAGGACACATCCTACATTTCAATCTTGTGTCCAAGCATGGCACAAAAGGAATAGACCAACTTTTCTTCCCCTAAACCTGAAATGTGTACGATTAGTTTTCCAATCAACCACACCCAGCTTTCAGTGTTCTGGGCTTGTCACTTTCCTCTAAATCTCAACACACCTTCTCTTTCACTCCAGGAATGAATGCCCATCTTGGCTTGGAGTCTCTCTCAATAGCAGTGCTCTCTTTCAAGGCATAGCAAGCAAGATGATCCGGGTAGTTGTGTGAATTTGGCTGCCTATGCTCTCGCCTATTTACCAGTTAATGTGGAACGAGATCGATTCTTAATATCTATCCTGTCTTCCAGTCACCCTGTTAATAAATTAATAAATAATAAATTGTTTATTTGTTAACCACTTTTCCTACGATCAAAGCGGTGTACAATATTGTTAAAAACAAACATTAAGAACAATTAAATATCCACAACTAAATGCATATTAAAAGAAGTGAATTGAAACAAGATGAGAAACATATTATAACAGATAATAAACTATTAAACCATGAATTACTATTTATCAAGACAACGGGGGGGAGATGGTCTCAGACGGAATTGGGAGGGTAGGCTTGTAGGAAGAGATGAGTCTTTAGAGCCTTCTTAAAGGCTTCCACCATTCCACTGAGGCGAATCTCTTCCGGTAGGGCATTCCATAGAGAAGGCGACACTGCTGTGAATGCCCTTTGTTGTGTGATCGCCAGTCTCACCTTAGGGTAGCTAAGTAAGGGTTTTCCTGTAGATCTGAGTGTGCGGGGGGGATTATGTAGGGAGAGGCGTTCCCTCAAGTAATCCCTCAAGTTAACCCGAAAGAACCGAGGATTGTCCCAAACATACCACAGACCCTTACCTTGCTCCTATGTAACGCTAGGTCAGTGAAAAATAAGTCGCATATTATATACAATCTATTAGACGACAATAATGCCGACCTAGCATGTATCACTGAAACCTGGCTGGGAGAGGATAGCAGTGTGACCTGGGCTAAAACCCTCCCAGCTGGGTATATAGTGAAGGAGCAGGTCAGGGAAAGTGGGCGAGGGGGAGGAGTGCCTGTTGTCCATAAAAGTCACATCACCTTGACCAGGAACCCAGTTCCGAAACTGAGGCGGGTTACAGAACGCCATAAAGTACGCGCTCTGCACATACTAGGGTTAGGAATGGTCGTATTAGGGTTAGGAAGGGTCTTGCCTTCCTCACGGCCTTTCTTCCTAGTACGCGCGGTGCGCGTCCTTAATGGCAGCGCCCATCCACATGGGCGCCGCCATTTTGACGTCTTGGATGCATAGCATCCAGACGTGTCGCGGCGGAAGTGATGCCGCGAGGGCGCGCTTCACCCCTTGCAGCGCCACTTCTGCGTTTTGAAAAGGAGCGCCATTTTGGCGCTCCTTTTTTGCTGCGCTGGGAAGCCTTGCGGTCTGGCCACTGGGGCTTCCCTCCGCAGCGAATGTCGGCGGCGGGAAAACGGCAGCTTGAGGGCGGTCTGTAACCCGCCTGAGACACATCGAGTGCATTTCCCTGACTCTAAAGGCCAAAGACAGTCGGGGGATTCTGTTGGTCTACCGTCCACCCTGTAGCCTAACAGACTCCCTGGCCGAGCTGACACAGCTGGTCTCGGAGCTGGTGTTGGAGTCCCCCAGGCTCCTTGTCCTGGGGGACCTCAACATCCCCTTCGGGGCCAGTTCACAAGAACTAACGGGTGCGGCTCGGGAGTTGATGGCTTCCATGACAGCCATGGGCCTGTCTCATCATGCTGGTAATACACTTGATGTAGTCTTTAGTATGGACCGAGAACATCCGTGGGCGGAGGTAAATGATATCTCCCCCCTGTCGTGGATGGATCATTTTCTGCTCAAGGTTGGACTGAAAGCCTCTATCCAAAATCCCCTCGAGGGTGGAGGACCCATTACAGTGGTCCGCCCTCGAAGGCTGATGGAACTCAAAAGATTCCAAGAAGCCCTAGAGGGATTTATGTTTGGGAACGATGGCGACTCTGTTGAAACCTTGGCTAACAACTGGAATGAGAACCTTACCAGAGCAATAGACAGTATCGCTCCCGAGCAGCCTTACCAGCCCGCTCCAAATAGAAGATCTTGGTATACATTAGAACTATGCCAAATGAAGCAGGCTGCACAACGACTAGAGCGCTACTGGTGGAAACACCAGCATTTATCTGACAAGACACTCCATGATAACATGTTATGTTCCTATGGAGTGGCAATCGATGCAGCAAAGAATTCGTTCTGTGCTGCACTGATTGCATCGGCTGAGTCTCTCCCAGCAGAGCTGTTCAGGGTGGTTAAGGAATTAACTCAATTGCAGGCCGCCCCAAACCCTTTACTAAAACCAACTAGAGCCTGCTGTGATGCTTTTAATGACTTTTTTGCTGATAAAATCTCTCAGATAAGAGCTGATCTTGATGCCGGTTTTTTGACAGAATCATGTGAAGAGGTGTCCAGTGTCTCTGGAAGCAAGGTTATTCTGGATCACTTTGAGTTTGTGAATACCAAGGACATGGTCAAGCTCCTTGGTTGTGTAAAGAGGATTACTTGCCCTCTCGACCCTTGCCCTTCGGTGTTGACCGTTCAGGGAGGAGAAGTAATAAAATCTTCATTACTCACTATAATTAATACTTCTCTCCGAGAGGGGACATTTCTATCTGCCTTAAAACAGGCTATAGTAAAACCAATTTTGAAAAAACCATCTCTGGACCCCTTGCAGATTAGTAGTTACAGACCGGTCTCCCTATTACCTTTCTTGGGCAAGGTGATTAGGAAGGCTGTCGCCTTTCAACTCCAAGCTGTCTTGGATGAAGCCGATTATCTGGACCCATTTCAGACTGGCTTCAGAGCGGGATACGGAGTTGAGACTGCCATGGTTGCCTTAGTCGATGATCTCCGTATGAGTATCGACAGGGGTAGCATGTCCCTGCTGGTGCTCTTGGACATCTCAGCGGCTTTCGATACCATCGACCATGGTATCCTTCTGGGACGCCTGAGAGAGCTGGGTATTGGGGGTACTGCACTCCAGTGGCTCTGTTCCTACCTCTCGGGAAGATTCCAGTTGCTGAGGCTGGGGAATAGCAGCTCTCGTAAAAGAGAGCTAACATCGGGTGTCCCTCAAGGCTCCATTCTTTCCCCTATGCTATTTAACAGGGGTAGGCAACCTGCGGCCCGCGGGCCGGATGCGGCCCGGCGAGGCCTTGGGACCGGCCCCAGCCCGGTCCTGCTGCCGATTGCCGCCAGGGCCTTTGGCGTCTCGCGCGAGGGGCATGGTGGGGCAATTGTCTATAGAAGTCTCAGAAACATACATTTATCTTAACATTTTTTTAAAAAATCAGCAAATTTTTTCGCGTGTCCTCCATGTTTATTTAAAAAGTGCCCTCCATTTAAAAATTTTGTCCTACATTTGTCCCGGCTTATTTATTTATTTTTAAATTATTAAATTATTTATTTTTTTGGCTTCGGCCCCCCAGTTGTCTGAGGGACAGCAACCCGGCCCCCGGCTCAAAAGGGTTGCCTACCCCTGCTATTTAACATTTACATGAAACCGCTGGAAGAGATCATCCAGAAGCATGGAGCTCGGTGTTATCAGTATGCTAATGACACCCAGATCTATCTCTCCATGTCTCCGACTGATACAGTGACTAAAGACGGCACCTCTCCTCTGGATGCCTGCCTGGGGTCAGTAATGGGCTGGATGAGGGAAAACAAACTCAAATTGAATCCAGAGAAAACAGAGGTACTCATGATAAGTACCCCGAGTCCTGTCAGGGAAATTTGTCATCTAGTCCTGGATGGGGTCACGCTTCCCCTAAAGGACAGAGTCCGCAGTTTGGGAGTACTCTTGGACTCATCTTTACAGTTATCATCTCAAGTAGATGCGATGGCCAAGAGTGCTTGGCATCAGCTTCGGCTGATACGCCAACTGCGACCCTGTCTCGACCGAAAGGACTTTGAAACAGTAGTACATGCACTGGTAACCTCTCGATTATGCGCTCTGCATGGGGCTACCTTTGTACCAGGTTCGGATGCTTCAGTTAGTTCAAAATGCTGCAGCCAGATTGATTGCCAGTACTTCTAGATCAGATCATATAACACCGGTATTAAGATCTCTTCACTGGCTGCCTATTAGCTTCCGGGCTCAATACAAAGTGTTGGTTATCACCTATAAAGCCCTACATGGCTTGGGCCCGTGTTACTTGAAGGAATGCCTCTCCCCATACAATCCACCCCGCAGTCTCAGAACTACAGGAAAATGCTTACTTGAATATCCTAAGACGAGATTGGCATCAACTCGCCAAAAAGCATTTTCATCTACATCTCCCATATACTGGAACAAACTCCTGGAGGAGATAAGGCTTAGTTCCTCTTTAGATTCCTTTAAGAAAGCCTAAAGACCTATCTTTTCCAGTCAGCATATTCTTCTGACTCCTCATAGAAATTATTCCTTTGTTGAAAGATACTCTTTATGACTGACAGATGTTATTAATGTTTTTATATGTGATTTTAAGGAACTTTGTTCAATTCATATTTGCTTGTGGTCTTATTTACTATGATATAATGTGCAATAATATTTGACTTTATGTGTATTTGATAGCAGTGTGAACCGCCTTGATCGCTATGGAAAAGCGGTATATAAATAAAGTTGTTGTTGTTGTTGTTATTATTATTATTATTATTATTATTTTCTTATTTGACACATTCAATCCAAAATTGGTTAAGCTCTTCCATCCCAGACCAATGTAGTAGTAGTAGTAGTAGTAGTAGTAGTAGTATGCCTTCAAGTCGTTTCTGACTTATGGTGACCTGAAGGCGAACCTATAATGGCTTTTTCTTGGAAAGATTTGTTCAGAGGAGGTTTGCCATTGCCTTCCCTCCAGGCTGAGAGCATGGGACTTACCCAGGGTCACCCAGTGGGGTCCATAGCTAAGCTGAGAACCAAGCCTGAGTCTCCAGAGTCGGAGTCCAACACTCAAACCAGTACGCTATGTTGGATCTCTACATTTATTAACTGTTGCCCCTCCTTCTTTTTTTGGGGGGGGGGGCTCTGTTTGAGGCTTGAAGAACAGCCAGTGACTAGCATCCCCAGAAGCAAGTAGCAGCTTTCACTCCTCTCCCTCCCCCTTGCAGTGATGTTTTGTGTTTACCTCTTCCAGTTCATCCAAGATGTGAATCCTTTTAATTTACGATTGTATATATCCACTACTTACGCAGGGAGAACCAGATGGGTCCCCTATTCCTGACTGTGGATGATTTGAGCCTGAACAGTAGAAGAAAGACTCTTGCAGCCTGCCAAATATTGTTGGACTCCAAATCCCAGCAGCCCTTGGCTAGCATGACCAATGATGAGGAATCCTGAGAATGGCAGGAGGGCTCGGCAATATAGATCTCCCAGATCAGGCTACAATATCTGTCTCTCTGTGTGTCTTTTTCTCTGTGTTCTCTTTATGGCCCAACCTTCCATTCCTTCCTTGCAATACAAAAACTCATCATATGCACATCTCTGCTGTCACTCTGTGACAGGGCTTTTGCTATTCTTGAATAAATGGTGGCAGGGGATGCTCCATAGGAAAACACTTTGACTGCTGAATAATGACAGAGGGGTGCTGAGGTCATGCCAAGAAAAGCCGTCAAGTGTCCTCAAATATTGAAATAAACATACACCAAAAAGGCAATGTGGGCCCAATGGATTAAGCGACAGTGAGGGCAGGTTTGATTACTCTCTTCTGTCTTGGTCTCTCTCAATTCCTCTCCCCCCCCCCCCCACCTTTAAAGTGTTACCAGAAGGAAATTGGAACATTCTCAGTTTGTGTTATTTCTGCATTTGTGAGGTTGTTCACTTAGCCTGTGCAATGACCTGGAATACTTGGCGTCACTGAGACAGAAAGAGTAACAGAGATTCGATGATTTCATGAAGGAATGTTATTGAACTGTAGCAGATTTGCTTTCTGGCAAGGAATGTATTATCTTGGGGGGGGGGGGAGATCGTACAATTGGTGGCCATTCACTGAAGGGAAGGGGGGAAATCTGATGTATTTTTAGGCATGAGGACTTTGCCTTTTCAAGACAAGAGGCCTTTGCACACTCATCCAAGCAGACAGGACCTTTCCCTCTCTGAAAATATCCCCCCCCCCCGGAATAAAGTCACCAAAGAACTAGACTTACTATGCAGACATTTTACTACAGTCATCTGAAGTGTTTTAAACAACATTACAAAATTTCAAGCAATGTCCAATTTTTGTTATTGTTTTAAAAGCCAAAAAAAAAAAAAAAAGCCAGCTGAGACAATTATTGTCCCCAAAGATCTATTGCTTTTGTGTTCGTTGTTTTTATGTTCTTTTGCTGTTTTTATGGCCCCCCACCCACCCAAAGGGAGAGTGGCAGCTGCTCAAAACCACTGTTGCACCTCAGGAGATCTGGTGTTTGGTTCTGGGTATTTGGCCAATATAGGATATTATTGATTCCAGACTTACACACATCCCTAAGGAGAGGAGACATAGAACTTTACCACATTAAAGTTGGAATGGTCACATAGCATTCTTAAAGGGACCATTCCTGGAACGGGAGTCGGCAGGGAACACATTTTACTGCACAGTGGGAATGCTGCCTCCGAACGTTCTCAGCCCATTCTGGAAGTGTTCCAGAGGGGACAATTTTCGGGAACACTTGAGAAGCATTCCCAAAAATCACCCCTGGGGAACACTTCCAGAATGAGATGGGGATGCTCGGTGGTGGCAGCGGTGTTCCCACTGTGCAGTAAAATGCATTCCCCACCGCCTGCCGTCTCCAGCATGGGACCATTCCAACTTTAATGCATTAAAGTTCATATTGTTAAAAAGGTATTTGGTGTTTTTACCCATTGTATGTCACTTGGCTGGCAGGGAGAGAGCAAATGGGTGGCCATAATTCATCCCATGCACATTAAACCCTGCCTCCTTGATGCCACAAATGGGATCAGTCCCCCTTTAAACCAGTTTGCACACTGGTTTATAATGTAGTGTGAACAGCCCCTACTATGGGTAAGGCAAATGAAAGAGTAGGGACAAAGGGGTAGTCCTTTTCCATACCTACACTCTGTCTCTCAGTCTCGATACTGTATCTTTTTTAAAAGTTCCAAAATGATATAGAAAGAGATCTCCAAAGAGAGTGACCTTAGGCTTCAGAAATAGTCAATCCCAAACAGACAGCTCCTTTGGAGTGTATTAATATTATTGTGCACACTGCAAACACAGTGCCACAGAAAGTGACATTGTATGAAGAAAGACTTCAGCATCTTGAAATTACCAATCAGCTTCTATCTAATAAATCTGGGGAATTTCTTTGGGGTCAGATTAATACCCCAGATCAAGGCACTCAAGGGATTTTGTTTTAAAAACCTGCCAGGATGTGGGTTAAGTAAATATAAGGACAAACTATTTCAGAACACTGGAACCTAAGGCCTGTATGCATAAAAGACACGTATGTGTCTCTTCTCTCTAAGTTTCAGGTACTTGTTGAAGTGACAGCACTCTGCACAGCTGGCAAAGTTCATCTGTCCCATAGTTTGTTCTCTGCACCTGCTTGAACAACTAGGAATACCTTGCATTATGCACTATTACTTTTATTTTCAGTGTTTGAAACCCCAGGAATGCAGAGCATGGCCAAAAGCAACTAGATGCTTTTGTGTTTTTAATGGGTGTGTGTGAAGTTTGAGGTTGTTGTGCTATGCAAAGCAGTTTGTACACGTAGAGCACAACTTCTAAGCCTTCCTGTCGACCCTCCGCCAAATGTGTTTGATTAATAAATTAATGAAAGCTGACAGGAAGAACAAAGGGTAGAGCAGACAGTTTCGCAGAGGGTAACATTCCAAAGAAACAAAACTGATTAGTTCATAACAGCAAGCAAGAGGGAAGGGTTGGCAGGCTGCCAGTCACCCTCTTATTAAAATAAAGCCAAACAAACCCCATGCATGTCCACTTTTGGTAGCACAAGTGTGTGAACAGGATCAGAGATCGACACTAAACATTGCAGTCCTGCACAAAGAGGATGGGGGGGGTAGTTCTGCATCTTGAAGACAAATAAATGAGGGTGTTGTAAAGTGCAAAGCTGGGTAAGTCTAAGTAAATCCAACCAATTAACAGCTGGTGGGATGCTGTGAAGAGGGGCTAAATATAAAAACCAGAGCGTTGTCCATAAAGGGGTTGGATAGGGTTAGGAAGAGGTGAAGGGAAGAGAACTGAAGGAGGTTTAATTGGAGCTGAGAATGTGGAGAGAGTTCAAGGGAGAAGAGTCACCATGTCTGAAACTGAGAAGTTACTGTGTGAAATCAGACTATAGCTAGATGTTTAGTTTATTTGATATACAGTCGGCCCTCCTTATCAGTGAGATTCCAATCTATGAATTTAACCACCTGCAGATTGCCACACCCCATATTATTCAATGGTGGTTGATGTGAATTTGTACATGACAGAAGCATGCACATTAATATCACTGCCATTGTAAAATATGGGGTGCACTCATCTCTCGTTTTCAGCGTCCGGAGAGGGGGAGGAACCAAATCTCCACCCAAACAGAGGCTCCACTGTATAATACATCTTTACTGTTTTTATTTTCTACCTCTTTTTTCAAATAATTCACAAGGATAATTGGTCATACTTTACCACATTGAATACACTGATCAGCATAGCCACTTGTCCAGTATCATGGTCACCTTGAGGCTTCAGTACCAGATGTAGGGAGGGCTCAAGGGAAAGATGAGTAATAGAAGCCAAAGGGCTGGAAATGAAGGGGCAACTTGGAGAGGGTTCCATCACAGAAAGATTATTATTATGCTTATGTTTTCACACAGATTTATTTATCTGTCCATATATCCCAGAAATTCACTCTATCTTGTTTTTAATTGAAAGTTCAGATCATTGCCTTGGCCAGTTTGGTGCCTAATTTGTTGTTGCTGTGTGCCTTCAAGTTGTTTCTGACATATGGCAACCCAAAGGCAAACTTATCACAGGGTTTTCTTGGCCAGCTTTATTCAGAGGAGGCATGTCTTTCCCTTCCTCTGAGGCTGAGAAAATGTGACTTGCCCAAGGCCACCCAGTGGGTTTCCATGACTGAGCGGGGATTTGAACCTGGTCTCCAGAGTCATAATCCAACACTCAAACCACTACACCACACTGGCTCTCTGGTGTCTAATACTAGCTTTCATATTGTGCCATTTTTGGAGTAAGTTCAGAACCTAAACAGAACCAGAGGACAAACTACAAGGTGGGATTGAATTATGGGACATTCATTGGGACCAAAGGGACAAAGAAAGGCCAAAGGGGTATATAAGAATCCAGGATGATCTTGCCATACAAATAGTTCAGGTGTGCAGGGAGCAAACCTGTTATAACCATATGTAATCCCAAAATGTGCATTTGTGATTAAGATTATTCCAGTTATTGTATTTTACCTAGTAAAGATGTTTTAAGAACTACCAGAACTTTCCTATGCTATCAGCTGGTACTTTGAGAAGGCTAGAATTCTCCCCAGAAAGGTGGCTTAAAAGAATGATACTCTTCCCATGGTGACCTCAGTTAAACCAGATTTTCAAGGTTTATTTTCAATATTGTTCTAAACATCTGCACAACAGATTTGAACAAAGATGACAGTGGGACCAAAAATGTAGGGGTGTGTGTACATAACAGGAAGTGATGGTTCACTCAGACCACTTTCAGCTCTCTTTTAAAAAATGTTACCTAATTCCAGTCTAATTTAAAAACCATCTCAAAGAATCAAACAGTATCTCGCCCAAATCCATTGCATATTCCCTCCTGTGTCCCCATTTTTTAAAATCTTCTCTGCTGTTCCTATGACCTTAGGTTCCCAGGCGATGCTAATGTCTTTTGACAACATGGTCGAAAGAGTGAGGAAAGCTAACCGATGAAGGAATCTGAAATTCGCTGAGAAGCATAAAGTATGATGCTTTTGGAATTATACATAAGCGCCAAGTTGAGATCTGTCCATGTATATTAGACCTCTTCATTAATGGCTCTCCATGGGAAGATGCTGATTCTCCTTTTCTCTTTATTCTTTCTTATTCCAGTTTACAGGTTTCTTAAGGGTTCCAGCCTTCCCTTCTGGCTCCCTTAGGCTTTACCACAAACCCAGCAAAAAGTTCATGTCACATTGACTTCACCTTTTCCGATAATATTTTCTGCTCTTGTGTGACCACCTGGAAGTTTCTTTTAAATAAGGATGGAAGGGACAGGCAATTTTTGGCCTTTGGAATTTTTTTAAAAAAGAAAAAAGATAGTTAGCTGTTGTTGTTTTTTTACCTGAAGAAAAATTATCACAGCTATAGAAAGTGGCATTCGGGGATGGGTGGGGGTAGATCACTTAAACACTGGGTAGGCAAAGTAGAGACCCACATAATGCTCTCTAAGGCTGCTTTTGTGGGCTCTGAAGCTTTCCACTTCTCTTAAACTACTCTTTCATTGGCAAAGGAAAGGTGAATTGTCTTTCCTAGAATCCTTCAGGGCAGCAGCTCACCTTTTAAATAAGTTGCAACCCCATGCCCCACAGTATTCTTTAACCTTCAACAACCCACAATTTTTTTTCAAAACCAGGACTAGTTGCTTCTAGTTTTGCTCTGTTTTTTGGCATTTTCTTCAGTCCCCACAGAGTCCAAGGGGCACAAAATATTGTCCAGCCCTCACAGAAACCTGTCACAGGTTCAGAGATGCTCCCTATGCATAAATAGGTTTAGAAATTCTCCCATCCTAAATCCCCCTGCTCCACTTTCCCTTGTCAAGTTCTGAAAGCTGAAAAGGTTGAAAGGCCTCTGGGTTGAGATCAGGAGCCAAGAAGTAGATGGTTGGGACCTGTAACTGTAACTATAACTTTAACAAGTTACTTTTCTTGCTATTGACACTGTGATGAAGTCATATTTTAAAAATAATCCAATGAATGGGAATGAACTTGCACTCTTCATGTAAAAAGTAATGATTAGGATTTACTTTTGAAGAGCATGCATGTTAAGGCACTGTAAAAAGCATCCTCATCTACATTTTTTTTAAGATTTGATGCTGCCACCTTACCAATTCTAAGTAAAACACCACAGTGATCACCAATGAGTAACAAAAAGCAATGAATACCAATGGGGATTGATTACAATCTGTAATCCAATATTTTTCAAAGACTGTAGCAAGTCTTGGGAAGTAATTGCTTTCCAAATAATTAAATGAACAGTGGGAACAGATTACTTTTAAAAGGTTACTTTCCAAGCCCTTGTTACAATGCAAGAAACTAAGTATGGGCCGTTACAGACGAGTGTAAAGTACGTCCTGGGGATGTACTAGGCTTAGGCAAAGTGCGTGCCTTACACACGCACCTAACCCTAGTACGTCCCCAGGACATACAAAATGGCGGCGCCCGTTCCACACGGGGGCTGCCATTATGACGTCACAAACGCGCTGCCTCCAAACGGGGTGGTGCGGATGTATAGAGCGCCCTTTCCATGGTGTGAGAAGGAGCTCTGAAACGGAGCTCCTTCTGCAATTTGCGTCGCTGGCGCAGCCTTTAGACGGCTGCGCCAGGGAAGCAAGGGAGAAAGGGGCCGAGTGGCCCCTTTCTCCTCCTTCCCACCGCCATCGGGTGTCCTTGGGACATGAAGCCCCAAGGACACCCCTTTCCAGGCCGCGGGGAAGCAGCCTTTTGCCGCTTCCCCACGGCCTGGAAAGAGGTGGATCGGGGCCTCGGAGGCTGCTGCTCTGGAAGCTGAGGCTCTGATCCGCCGGGAAAAGCAGCACCTACAGGCCACCCCAAACGGGCGGTCTGTAATGCGCCTATAATAGTGATTTAAGAAATGCACACCTTGGAGGAGTTTCTGGCACTCACCTCTTGTAGACTGAAAGCATCTTAAAGCTACAGAGCAGAGGATCTCAGTGCACTGGATACCATGAAAGATTTCCTTGATGCCCTCAAATGGATTTTGAACTGAAGGGCAGTTACAGATTTGAAGAACACAAATACACAAAAACAACACATTTGGGCATGCTCTGGATGGGGCTAAACCATGGTCTCTTTAGCTTTCATGTGAATAGGAGTGGGTTTTGTCCAATTCTGGACTTTTGAGACTGAAGTGGGGACAACTGGTTTGACTTAACAAATGCCTTGCTTCTACAAAGTGCACTGGTAGAGGTTCTCAGAACCAAAGGGATCATAAATATCCCAGCTTTAAACTGTTGGAGATGCTTCAGGATTGGGCCTTATGTCCTGTCAGTTTCTTGGATGACTGACTGTAGTGATCTTGAAATCAGGAAGGTTTTCACATTTCTACAAATTTCCCATTGTTTGCATATTTTGGGGGGACAGCTCCTAATAATTCAGTTCAAGGACACACCAGTCATGATTATGAACTAAAATAAAGGCAGATGGTTAGTATATTGTCATTGGGGTATTTTTTGTTCCTAACTACCACATTTCTCTCACTCACAATGCCTTTTTCAGAACAACAACAACTACTACTACTGAACCAAAACAGTCTTGAGTCTAAACAACAACAGACCTATTATGGAAGTTGGTAGTGTGATGACATGCCAGACCCAACATGGCTGAATTTATTAATAACTGTCCTATGCGCCAGTTAGCAAGTGTCAAAGGAAGCAAGTGATTAGAATACAAGAAGTGTTGAGCAGTTGATTCAGTCCAGGTCCATCACAGAGTATCCCCCAGGATGAAGGGAGAAGCAAGAAGGTGGTCGTCACCAGTCTAGAGGTTGTTCAGCAAATAGGTAGCCAGATGAATAAAGCCAGCAAGACATACAAAAAGGTTGTAAATCATAACCAGTACAAGGTCAAAAACACAAACACTGGAAAATACTACTAGGTGCCAAGGAAAGGAGAGTTGAAAGCAACAAGATACCAGATAGTGGCTGAGAGAGCTATAGGCAACTATTTCAAGACCCCAAGTGCCTAGTTAGGTCAGCATCTTCTACTTAATAACTCTGAGAACAGCACAATCTTTCTTTGTCTCATTGTTGCTGGATGAATTATGGCAATTGAACTTTAGCATCTGCAGCCTCCTGTTGGGGATTAGGGGCTCTTCCTGCTTCAACCCCCAGGTCCTCATACAGAGCATAGTTTTCAGAAGATTCCTGGTAATCTGCCTCTTCCTCACTGTTGGAATCATCTGACTTTAGTGGATGAGTTATTTAACATAATATTTCATAGATTTGGCCTTCTTCAGATACATATTTATCTTCCCAATCCATTTGGTTCCTTCTCCTTTGTGTCAGTGGCATGCTCTAAATGCACATGATACCGTCCAGGAGAATTGTTTGATCCAGAGATAAGGAAAACGCCTCTTTTGTGGACTACAACTCCCAGAATCCCTCATAACAACATGACCGTTGTCTCTTGCGTCTGGAGGATTCAGGAAGTTGTAGTGCAAGCTCTGGCTTGGGTGGCACTTAGAGAAGATGCTAATATAAAATATTTTGTTGCCTTGAGCAGGATATACCAAGATGGGTGTGTTAGGAGCTGTCCAGTGTATTCTTGAAAAAGTGGCTAGGATTAAGGCCTCTCCAACCCCTCCTGCATGGAAAAAAATAACATGAAAGCCTGACACAAGGTACTTCAGGATAAAGTCATTTTTGTTTGTGTGTTTGTTTTTTCTGAGGTTGTTATATAGCTGAAGATACTAGCACAGTGTGGAGTGTTATGAAGAATAGCAAAAGGACATTGATTAAACTATCTTTGTGTTTAACGTTATATGATGTGTCAGATAATGACTGTCAAGGCCATGCTTTAATATTTTATTATACTTTGGTTTGTGCAGTATTTAAGCCAGCCAAAGGTGAATTGGTTTGGGCAATGGGGAAATATGTGGTGTTGATGCTTTTGTTTCAGTGGTCAGCATCAAGAGATGTATATGCAGTGCAGTTGATGAGTAGGTTCAGCATTCTGACACTATAGATGTATTCGATTGCAATACATATGAAAAAGATCTAGGGTTCTTAATAGTCCACAAGCTAAACATGAATCAACACTGCAGTTGCCACAAAAGCCAATGCAATATAGGCCAGATCAAGGGAAGTCATACTGCCACTTATGTGGTCAGACCTCACCTGGAATACTGTGTCCATTTCTGGACACAACAGTTCCGGAAGGATACTGACAAGCTGAAACGTCTCCAGAGAACAATGATCAAAGTGATAAAATGTGAAGGATATCACCTTATCTAGAGGGACTTAGTCAGCTGGGTGTGTTTAGCTTGAAGAGGGAGAAGATTGAGAGGTAAAAAGATAGCCTTTTTGAATTTTGTTGTTTTGACCTCCTTCAAGTCAATCTGGACTCACAGCAACCCTCTGGATGAGACATATCCAAGCCTCCCTCCACTGCTCTGCTTAGGTCCTGTCAATTCATACCCACAACCTCCCAAATAGAGTCTATCCATCTAATCTGTTGTCTTCCTCTCTTTCAACATCCCTCCACCTTTCCTACCATTATTGTCTTTTCTAATGAGTCTTCTCAAAATGTGGCCAAACTACAACAGCCTCAATTTGATCATCTTGGCTTCCAAGGAGATTTCAGGCTTGATCTGTTCAAGGACCCATTTGTTTGTCTTTTTGGGCTGTCCACAGTATCCTCAGCACTCTCCTCCAGCACCACATCTCAAATGAACTGATTTTCTTCTTATCTGCTTTCTTCACGTCCAGCTTTCACATCTGTACATGGTCATGGAGAATATAGTGGCTTATACGATTTCTGTTTTTAATGCTCAGAGGGATGTGGTGGCTCAGTGGTTAAGATGCTGATTCTGACAACTGCAAGACCGATAGGTCAGCAGTTTGAGGCCCAGGCACCATGTCATGGAGAGAGGTCCCATCACAAGTCCCAGCTTCTGCCAATCTAACCATTCAAAAGAATGTAAAAAGACAAGTAGATAAATAGGTACCACTTTGGTGGGAAGGTAACAGTGCTCTGTGCAATCATGTTGGCCACATGATCACAGAGTTGTCTTTGACAATGCTGGCTCTTCACCTTAATAATAGAGATGAACCCTGCCCCTACAGTCAGTCATGACTAGACAGTCTTGTCAAGGGAAATCCTTTACCTTGTACATCTTTACTCTTTAGGGTTTTTTTTCTATTTCTTTCATAGTTCTAGTTCTTTAAATGCCTGAGGGGAGGTAATGTAATAGATACATTTTATTTAAAACATTTACAGTATATCTCACCTTTCCCCTGATAATAGGACTCATAGTAGCTAACAATATATTTAAAGCAATACAAGTTATGAACCATACAGATGTCAAAATAAAAATAAAAATAAAAGATTTTCAAACAAGTACACCATTTATGAGTTAAAACATTAAACCTTAAAATATTAAAATTAATTTTAAAAAACCCTATATACAAATGCTTTATACAAACAAGGTGGAGCAAGTTTGTTCTCTGCTGCTTCAGAGATGAGAACATGAACCGATGGAATGAAGTTCCAAAAGAACAAACTGCACCTCACCATTAGAAAGAACTTCTTGACTGTCAGAGCTGTTCAAAAGTGTAAAAGACTGACTTGTCAGGTCCTGTACTCTCCTTCTTTGGAATCTTTAAAAAAGGAGGTTTGAGTGGTTATCTCTCAGGAGTGCTTCAGTTGTGTATTTGGATGCGCTGTGGGACAGTGGTTAAATGCTGTTACTGCAGCTTCTCACAGCCTGAAGGTTATGAGTTCGATCCTGCAAGGCTCTAGAGTCGACTCAGCATGGCATCCTTCCTTAGGTTGCTAAAATGTGTACTTTGCTTTTTGGGGGCAACCACTTAGGGAGTGCTTAAATGCATGGATAAGCAGTATAGAAATATACTTGCTATTGTTTGCTATGGCTGTTCCTGCATGATAGGGGTATTGTTGGACTAGTTGGTGCTTGTTACCCCTTCCAACTACAAGATTCTATGATTCTCATTCTCTTTTTCTGTGTAGCCTAATAGCTTAGCAATTGGACCATTCTAGTACACTTTGGCAGCTGACTCAAGTCTCTGAAGAAGCTCCCCAACTCACTTTAGTGTTCACCAGAGGCTAAGTTGCCACCAAAAGCCAATTGCCAACAACAAAGATTTTGACTTCAAAAACCAGTGAACCTGGCAGAAAATAATGCTTCTTTTATCCTTTGTCATACATTTTTCATTTCTCTTCTCCCATCTCCTGTTTATTAAGTTTAAGCCTGGAGATGTAGAATTTGATTCTTTTATTAGACTAGCCCTACAAATTTAGTGCAAGGCTAAAAAAAAAAGGGTGTTTTCCCTCCAAATCCCTTATGAATCTGGGAACGAACTTTCATCATAGGCATTGAAAGTTAACAAGAGTACTTGTCCAATGACAAAATAAAAAGTTTATATTTCCCTGAGAGCACAAAGTTGAATGTGTAAGATATGCAGAGTGGGTGGAAGAAATTTTCTCCTGCCAGTCTCATTCTAATACGACATGGAGGACAAGAGAAAGAGTTGCTGAATGTAGTGGCATCTTGAATCATCTCAAATTCTTTGGAACCAAAATACATATTTATGGAAGAAAAATCCATTTGGGAAATCTCATGTACACTCTTGCACAACATGACAGAGATCAGAGGCTTGGCAGGTGCTATGCTCTGTTTGACACAGTTTTAAAAAAGCCTCCTTTGTCCCTATCTTTCTGATAAAAAGCTGTATTTCTACTGTGTTTTGTCAGGCTGTATATGCTGGGGGGAAAGTGCTTGGTTTTGCATTCTTTCACAGAGTACGCGGAAGAGTTTTTAAAATGCTGTCTTGATAGATTAATTCATTATACAACTTCTACTACCCAGGCTTGGAAACATTTTGTCTGGACTGCTGTAATTCATTATAGAGTGCTGGTCCTTGAAGACTGTTCAAAATATGCAGTTTGCCCAAAATACAATGGCTAGATTTCTTACTGAAACCAAGATCTGGAGCAAATCTCACCAGCCACACACGAACTTAGATAATTTTCAACATGCAGGTTTTTACATTTAAATTCCTCTGTGGCCTGGAATTGACTACTAAAGGATCGTTTTTCCCCTCTGGAATAAACCAAACTAAGCATTAATTTGAGTATTTGGGTTTTGCTCCTTTTTGCAAGATAAGATCTATTTATTTATTTACAGTGGTGCCTCGGGTTACGAAATTAATTCGTTCCGCCATTCCTTTCGTAACCTGAAAATTTCGTAACCCGAAAAGGCTTTCCGTTAGCACTGGAAAGCCTATAGCTGCACTTTAATGCATTTGAATTTCGCGCCGAAATGAATTTCGTAACCCGAAAAATATTTCGTAACCCGAAACAGTTTTTGCCAATCCAACTTTTTCGTATCCCGGAAATTTCGTAACCCGATCATTTCGTATCCCGAGGCACCACTGTATTTATTTAGGTATTTATATCCCGTCCTTCAGCCTTAATGGCTCTCAGGGTGGCTTACAATATTATTTTTAATCAGACATTTCCCTGCCCTCAGGATTACAATCTAAAAGACACAAAACAAAAGGAGAAGGGAATGATGGAGGGAAAGGGGATGAGGTCCAGTGGTTCTTCTCTCCCTCTAAGGCCTGGACCAAGGCAGATGGATTGGAGGGAAGGCTCTTCCTTCTTCCAGGCTAGTCCTGATGGAACTAGACTTGCCTGGCCAACTCCCTCTCAGGCCGGCAGATGGCAGTTATGGAGGGCGGAGTCTCCTTCCTTCAGGCTTAAAAAAGATGGTTTTTTATGAGTTGAAAAAGCCTAACCCAAATAGGAAACTCTTTATATGGGACTTCCTGTCTAGGACAGCCAACTTCTTGTCCAGGAGGCCCAAAGGCCAATTTGGTAAGCAAGGTCCCTTCCGACTCAAGAATGCCACAGTGTATTGGAAAATGTTGTAGCTTGCAGTTCTGGTGACTCAAAACATGGTGCAGTCACACAATCCCTGGGTCTTTGTTTGGGTCCATTGGCTCCCAGCAATGGAGCCAAATTAGTGTAGTGCAATGAGAGTGATCAAGAAAGTCCCTCTTCAAATGTTACAACGTAAAATACTTGAGGGATTTTTTAATAAGTGGCAAGGAATACAGAGAATGCACACAGAATGATAACTAAAATAAGTTGTGCAAACAGAACAATTATTAAAAAGAGTTCAAACAGAACAATAATTAAAACAGCCTGTTACTGCCCCCAAAGCAAGTGGCTTCATTTACAGCATTTCAGATGGCAGAATCTGTATAAATCCTACTCTAGCAATATAAATCTCAATAATGTTGTTCTCAAAGGATGCAACAAGTAATTTTAGCTGTTTTCTTCCTTCTGTTAGAAAGTTCACAAAAACTGCACAGTTTTTGCAGACTTTTAAAAAACGCTTACCATATATACTCGACTTCATGTACAAGTTAAGGGAAAATGTTGGGGCCAAAATTATGGATTTTGCTATGACCCATGGATAAGTCAAGGGTAAAACTTAGGGGCATATAGCATAGTATCTAAAGGATGAAGCAAAGCAAAACAATGTCAAAGAACTTACAAAATACCAGCAGACATAATTCTTTGTGCTCACTCTTAACACTGGATGGATGAGAGAGTAAAGGGGGTCAGTGCTTCCAGGACAGATTATACTTTTGCTTTTCTCCAGGGAATGGTTCCGTCTTTTAAATAAGAGTTAAGATACAGTACTTACACTGACCCGTTGATAAGTCAACTCAGGTTTTTTGGGTCAATTTTTTGACCTAAATTTCTAGACTTATAAATGAGTATATACAGTATTCACTGTTCAGAACTTATTTTGTGGAAAAAAAATACATCTGGCTTTATTTATTTATTTATTTATTTGGCATATTGATACCCCACTCTTCAGCCAAAAGGCTCTCAGGTGGCTTACAAATTGTTAATTAGACATTTCCCAGCCTTCAGGCTTACAGTCTAAAAAGACAAGACACAAAAGAAGAAGGGAATGGCATTGTTTGTGTGTGTACATGTACAGAACAGGATTGCTGGAATGAAAACTGGAGAGGGCTCTTGTACTTTCAATTGTTGGGTTGAAGAGGGGATTTAAGCCGGCGTCACTTCTTACCTAGTTGTATGACAAGCAGCACTAGCTAAAATTCCATTTACTATACAAACACTAAAGGTATCGGAGTGTCATAACTCACCTTCTGGAGTTGGACGATTCAGACACAGAGGAGTCAGATGTCCAAAAATGTACAGGTCCTGGTGACAGTGGTCTCTCCAGGTCCAAAGAGCTGGGGATTGTGATGTTTTTTCTTTCTCCAGATGTTGTAACACAAGTAGCATAGTACATACCTGTACTGTATTTATGAGGCTTGAGAGACACACAGCTGGAGAGAGACATGAGAATCTGTGGAATGGCAGGAATCCAAACATCGTGCTTAGCATGAATCTGTGCATTTTTCCATTTCACAGATCCTCATATTTCTCTACAGCCTCACAAATACAGTCCAGGTACTTTCTACACTGCTTGTACAGGTGCATTACAAAATCTGAACTATTCTAGAATTGAAGCCTCGAAGTGTCAGTACTGAAATACTTTGGGATTTTGATAATGGTTGTGGAAATTGAGGCTTAAAGCAATTTTGTTTAATTTAGGTCAGAAGTTATATAAAAAACAAGAGAGCATTAGTGGAAATCATATATGTTGAATCTTAATATTTTTAGGCTTGGGAAGTGGGAAGCTATAGTTTGTCTTAGTTGTATTTGGCGGGTTTATGTTTATTGTGTTAATTGTTTTAATTTTGTATAAGGGGAGGGAGTGTGAGAGATTGCAGGGTGGAAGATAGTGTAGATTAGTATGATTTAGGGTAGGATTATGTTATGTGTGTAATGGAGTTGATAGTTATCTATGCTTTATGTTTTTATGTTTTTAAAATTTAATAAAATATTATTCAAAAACATTTTGGATTTTGGAGCATGTCAGATTTTCGGATATCTGTATATTTCAACTAAGAAGGAGACGGATTGAGAGAGAGAGGCCCGGAAATATATCCTTAGGTTTAGAGGGTAATTTTCCCCATAGAAAACACAGTTGGCTGTTCTTTTCTTTTTTCCTGACTAAAATACATATTTGTTGAAATTGAGCTGATTGAAATTTGCTTAGACAGATCTTTCTGCATTTTACAGAAATACAGTCACTTCCTCTAGGAAAATAGGATTTCTGTATGTATAAAGCTTCCAAAATTTGAAGATACCATAAAACATTATGAACAAGAAGAGATTCTAGTAGTCATTGCAGTAATAATAATAATGATAATAATGATACTGACATAGCCTTAAATAGAGAGCATTTTACTGCAAGAATCGAATAGTAATCTCACCAGATGCTTGACGATTGAGAATGTGTGCTCATATTTGGGTATATTCACATCTAAAGTGTCCCACTAGATAAATCATCATTTCCAAAGAGTGGTTCTACTTACACACTGTAGGCCTTTGATGGGCTGGATTGTTGAAGCATCTATAACACCCCTTCCCTCCCTCTTTCCCTCTCACAGAGAGAGAAGAAGAAAGAGATAGGTGGGGGAAAAGAAGGAGATTTTCAAAGGTCCGTTACAGACTGCCGCTTTGTGGCAGTCTGCTGGCGCTGCTGTTTGCTCCGTGAGGGAGCCGCAGCAGCCAAACCGCGCGGCTCCCGCACGGAGCAAAAAAAGAAGCTCCAAAATGGAGCTTCTTCTCACATCGCAGTTATGAAGCCGCGAGGCGCCAATGGCGCCCTCGCGACGTCATAAGCGCCGCGCGATGTGCGGATGCACAGCGTCTGCTACGTCAGGATGGCGGCGGCCGTGTGGAACGGCCGCCGCCATTTGTTACGGACAGAGTCCGTAACAGGAGTAGGGACATCTAGAAGAGACACCCCTTTTTTAAACTGGGACGTCCTGGGGACATCCCAAATGGCGGTATGTAACCCGCCCTAGTGTGGCAGAAACACTGGGCTTAGAAAATCCTGCTTTGCTAAGTCAGGATGGAGTTACTGTGAAACAAATCTTATTTAATGCCTCGAAAACACAAGAGCACATTTCAGATCAGATATTTGAATGATTAATCTAGCAGCTCCCTATCCAAGGGAAAAGATGGGTAAAAAGAGGCAAAATATATTTCTTCTTATCAGGATGCATGGAAGTTTGTTTTGCTGAGTACTGTACCTTGCTACACTTTTACTCTTTCCTTCATTGAGCCATTCACAATCCTTATACATAATTTTTTTTCTCCAGAACAGGAGCACAGAACAGCTTACAAATACTGATAATAGAAAATTGTTTTTGTTGTTATTTTTTACCCATCTCTCCCCATGAATCAAGGTGGGGAACAACAACAAATCAACAGTGAACATCAGTTAAAACGCATCAATACCAATGAATACATAAATACATAAATAAATACCTAAATACCAATGAAGCGATAATTAAATATTGCTATTACTATATGCCAGTTAAAATATGTCAGTAGTAATTTTATCTGAAAAGGACAGGAAAAAGCAAGACAAAATTTAAAATAGTGTTGAAAATAAGGTCTTTAAATATGATTCTTGTCCTAGGCTGCTGCCACACTGCAAGATTAATGCAGTTTGACACCACTCAAATCTGTCATGGCTCCATCCCATGGAATTCTGGGATTTGTAGTTTGCTGTGGCACCAGAGCTCTCTGACAGAGATGCATTCCAGTTCCAGTCTGACAACAGGTAATTTAAATAAAAAGCTTCAGATCTCCCAGGTACATTCAAGAGTATAGGAGTGATCAAATCTCTGCGAGCATTGTTATAAAAAAGGGCAATGAAATAATACGTGTCCAACATTTTCTACATCTCCTGAGTTACAGGGGCATGTTCGCTCGTGAACAGGAGTCTTAGTAAATTTACCCTCCAGTAATGCTGATGGAAGAACGTTTAATCTAGCCAGTTCAAAAGCTATTCTATATCTGGGGATTGATAGGTTTGTGATGTAGTTTGGCACAGTAAGCGGTCCTATACTGTCCCAATAAGAAAAATAGTTTGCGGACTGAGTTCTATGGTTTTGGACTTCTGTGTCCTTTATGTACTGCATAATGGCTGTTTTAGCTTTAGAATATCCCATAGACTGGAGGGTGTTAGTCGTGAGACCCAGATTTTGGAGTTTTGTAGTCAGAGAGTTTTCCATTTAGATTGAAAAGTATCTGCCAAAATTAATGGCGTTAAGTCCCACAGGAAGAAAAGTCAACATTAGCCAGAAATTTACAGTAAGCATCAATATTTGGGCTTCCATAGAAATTTGTCCTGTCTCCAACCTGAATGTTACATTTGGGATGCATGTTGGGATCCTTGTAATTGCTCTTAAAATTTTGGTTTGTGCTACTTCAAATGAGTTGTAATTATTATGCGTGTACACCTGACAGCTATACAGCATTGGGGAAATTATTTTGCTTACAAGTACTTGGATGGCTGCGGGGACATATTGGCCACCTTTAGAACAGAAAAAGGAAAGAAGTGCTTTGGTGCTTCTTTGGGCACTTGCGATGGCATGCTTCATTTGCAGATTCCATGATCCTGTTGACTGGAAGGTTATCCCTAAGTATTTGTATGAGGTAACCTGATCTATTTGATGGCCATCGATCTGCCATTTATGTTTGGTCTTTTTCTTATTAAATACCATAACCTACTTCAACACCTGCTTTTTTTTTCCTTGTGGGACTGGGCTGCTTGAAGACCTCAGGGACAGCGAGGACGGAGTACCGGTGACAGCTCAAGAGGAGGCCTTTAACACCCCAGGGCTACTATAGCCCCCAAGTTCCCCAGCAACCCTGGAGCCTTTTAACGTGTTTATTCCTGAATATTAATTTTTAAATTTTTTAGTTCATTTTAAAGTGTTAAATATTAGAAAACTGCCACTTCGACGAGAACTTTCTTCAGGTTTTTTTGTTTTTGTTTGTTTGTTTAAACTAGTTTTAGATGTCAGATGCCCTTGTTTGTTAGTGTTAAAAATTATCTCGACAGAGAAGGCTAAATAGCTTAGAAAACTACAAATCTCAGTATTCCATAGTGTTGCAACATAGCAGTTAAAGAGACCCAACCTGGATTAATTCTGCAGTTTAGATGCAGCCCTAGGAAGGTGTCCCATGGGTGGGGAGGATAAACAGGGAGTTATAAACAGTATCAATTGGACAGTGGTGAAGCAGATAGCCTCAATTAGGCAGTAAATGAGCACTACACTCACGTCAGCAAGAAATGATCTCCATTAATTCTCACCAACAGTTGCAGTTGCTGGCTTCAGTGTCAATGAGAGAGAGAGAGTCTTCTTTAGGTTGTAGTTTAGACTTCAAAAGAGGTGTCCAGGATGTAGGACTCATTCTCCCAAACAACATCATGGGCATCTTTTGTAAAGCCTAGACCACTGGTAGGGAAGCTACTCATTGCCATTCTGATAACTACCTCATTGAGAAGAGAGCATTCTTTCAGATCTCAATAAATGATTTTGGGTTTGAGTGTGGAGGCAAGATATACAGATGAGTTGTTATGCCCAAAACTCCAGGTTCTGGCTGGCCACTCATTTCTCTGCACCTTTTCCTCTTAATGTTCTGTATTAGTGGTGGCTGGAGTTCCTGTGGAGGTATCCAAGATATTTAGCACCATGGACAGATCCGTTAAAATTTAGACCAGTGTTAATTTACCACTCCACTAACACTGGAACCATTGGCCACCACTCCTAGGAAACTCATAGTTCCATCCATAGTTGGTTTTCTTTGTAAGCCCAATTTTCCTATGCAGTACTTGCATGCTGTAGCACCAAATGAGGAGCGGAAAATGGCACTGAGCAAACAGAATTTCTCCCTGGTGCTGATTTTTCATGTTGTTTTTCATGCTGATTTTTCATGTTGTTAAATGTCAGCTTAAGTGCAACACTACTCAGTCTTTAGCCAAGAGCCCTCAAGTGATAAGTCATCTGCTGGAGAAGTGCAGAAGTGATTGTGTGAATCAGATCCTATGAGATTGGACTTCCTCAGAAGAAACTGACAATTTATAGTACCTGCAACTTACTCCTTGTTTCCTTGGCTTCATATATTCAGTTCCTAATGACAAATCCTGTGTAAGCCTCCTTAAGGAATGAACATCATTCCTGTATGTCTCCTGCCAAGCATATTTTCCTTTCATTACTAATAACAGTATAGCTTGAAACCTCCATTTAAATGTGGAAAACTAAATATAATGATCTCTTCCGATAAGAGTTTCTCTCTTAAAAAATAATAGAAAAGAAAGTAGTCAAAGCTTTTGCCTTTTAGCTCCAAAGTCCATTAACACCTCTCATACATTTCCTGACAGATTGTCTCCACCACCTTAGCAGTTCACTCACCTCTCTATAATCAAAAGTTCCTCATCTAAGAAACGGGGAAAGGTGAATGTATTGGCTTCACAAGAGTGTTGTGGAAATGAGCACACCAGAGACTTTGGGGAACCATAATGAGGACTCTTATGAGTGCCCTGGAGAAAAAAATGACAAAGGAAATTTCTGGGATCGTGTGTAAAATGCTTTACAAACTGGATTGTGTTCCATTACCATGGCATTCCTTAGAGGGCATGGGCCATGCCATTCAACAGAATGAATCTGACACATTTTATAACTGGATTACTATAATGCATTTGACGTGGGATTGCGCTTGAATACAGTGCACATGTTTTAATGGGTCTGGAGTTCAGTATCCTGGCTATTGGCCAAGGTCAGCCATTTTGGACCATATAATTCCAGTTTTAAAGTATCTCTGGGGACTAATAGTTTTAGTAACTGGACATTCAGAGAAGGGATGTGTAACTATGGACTTCTAGATCTTGGACTGCAACTCCCATAAGCCCTTGCCAGCAAAGCCAGTGATGAGAGTTCATGGACATTGCAAGCCAAAAACATCAGCGGCATTGTAAGTCAATAGCTTGTTATTCACTGTTATTTTAGAGTTCAAAGATATAGCCATGTTATTCTGTAGAATCAGTTTGTAGAGAGATCTTGTAGTACTTTTGAGACTATCTGAAAGAAAGAATTTGGCAGCATGAGCTTTCATAGACTTCAGTTTACTTCTTCAGATGCTTTTGGTGCAAAAACATCTGAGGAAGTAGACTGAAGTCTACAAAAGCTCATGCTGCCAACTTCTTTCTTTCAGTTAGTCTCAAAGGTGCTATAAGATCTCTCTACATACTGTTATTTTAGAATTTAGTATTAGAGCAGGAGTGCACAACTTTGGCATGTTCATAGGTTAATTTCTTGTCCCTGTGACTGCAGATATAACACAAAAGGAAAGGGAGAAAAATACCAAACTGAATGTGGGAGAAAGTATTTTTTTTCCCTTGCAACTTATTTAAAAGATGAGTTCCTGCTTCTGGATGCTTTCAGCAGAGAAACTTCCTGTTCTGTTTTGTCAGGAAAAGGGGCAGAGTGTGTTGGAGGGTCAGGGACCACATAACTATCCCATCCCACTTCAGAGTATCCCCCCCCCCCCCTTAATGTATTATGGTTCCACCAGGTAGAAGAACATTTCTGCTCTCATGTCCTCATACAGTGCTGGAGTTGTTCCCACCTTTAAAAGGGTATTTTACCTTTTTAAAAAAATATCCTTTGTTTTTGAAAGTTGAAAAAAATGAATGTAGGTTTAATGCTATGTTTCTCCTCTGCTCAAAATGATAATGATGCAAGGCAGCCCATTTTGAGCAATAGAATATTAAATGGCTGTGCATCCTATGTTTTAATGACCAGGCATGAGAGAGACCACACCAGAGTATAGTTACATTTTCATGGTGAAATTGGGTACTAATGCATGCATGTTGTTTTTGTATCAATGCTTTCTCCCTGCTTTTCCTTTCTGTTCTTAAAAGAGCATTCACCTCCCGAGCAGTTCTTTTATAACAGGGCTGTGCATTATTACGGGATGATCCTTGACACACACACACACACACACACACAAAACCTCAGGACCTGCAGGCTTCTAATTTCATTGATCCCTAGAGAATTCGGGTGATGGAAAGATACTGCAATATTTCTTAGATTATTAAGATATTTGTTTCCATTTATTGCAAGATGGAAAGAGTTAGGAATTTAGTAACCACCATGGCTTGGATTGTTGTCAGTAAGCAATCAATACCCCCCTTTAACACTTAAGTATGATGGCCTCCAACCTTTTACTCCCTTCTTCTCTCCCCCATCAATATATTTGTTGCTTTTCTTGAATGCCTATAGCATTTTTATATATTTACTCTTTAAAAGAATCAGAACCATATTGCAAATGGTTGTTTTCTGCTGCAAAGCTTTCATGAAATACTGGCCACTTCAGGTTGTCACATCAAGCATTCACGGTAGCATTTTCCGTGACTGAACAGGGCACGTCATGCCTTGTTCTAAGCATTAATTTTCCACTGCATATCAAATGATTTGAAAATGTCTGCTACAAGCAGGGTGTGTATATACAATAATATTTTAGCTTACCTTTCACTAAGATGGACTGTAGTATTCACCATGATAGAAGATGTAGTCCAGCATATTTAGAAGCTACCAAGTTAGGAAGGTTGTCTTAGCTAGCTTTTGTGTTCTGAGTGAGTTCAGTGGGAGATGGGCCGAGGCTGTGGTTGATCATACCTGAACCAAGATCTGGAAGTGTGTATGACTCTCATCACTTGGCCTCATCTTGGAGAAACTGTCCTGACACTACTTATTGAAATCTGAGACTGATGATGGCTTTGAAGCTTGCCTTAAGGCCCCAGTCCTTGAAATTCTTGTGTCAGGTCTCTCCACTCCTAAAATTGGAGAGATACTTTTGCCAGCTATATTAAGTTAACTCTCTCTAAGGAGGTTCCCAGAGCCAGCTCAAAGTCTTGATTTTGATTTGTTAAATCTCATAGTGCTAGAGATTAAGATTTTTACAAGACCACCTTCACCGATCTTTTTCATTTAAACTAAGCTAGGACATGGTTTTTTGTGGGTTTTTCAGGCTATGTGGCCATGTTCTAAAAAAATTTCTTCCTGATGTTTTGCCAGCATCTATGGCTGGCATCTTCAGATAATGCTTTGCCTGGAAAAATTGGGTGTATATATACTGTGTGAGCCTGGGAATGCAGGAGTGATTTGCATGTGTATTGTTCTGTGTTGATGGCTGGCCTCAGCCTGGGAGGATAATGCAAGAGAGGATTAATGTCTGCTAATTGGTGATCATTATCTGCTGGGAAAGCCCCTGACTCTGAATGGTTTCCCATTTGCATTTGCTGAGTTCTTATTTTGCTATTCCTCAGGACTGGTAGCCACTTTAAGGATTTCTTCCGGTTGAAATTATCCAGATGTTTGTGGATTTCAATGGCTTCCCTGTGCATCCTGACATGGTAGTGGTTGGCATGGTCCAGAATTTCAGTGTTTTCAAACAGTATTTTATGTCCAGGATGGTTTGTGGCATGTTCTGCTACTGCTGATTTTTCTGGCTGGCCCAGTCTGCAGTGTCTCTCGTATTCCTTGATTCTTGTTTGCACACCGTGTTTGGTGGTCCCTGTGTAGACTTGTCTGCAGCTGCATGGTATGTGGTAAACTCCTGCGGCTGTGAGAGGGTCTCTCTGGTCCTTGGTTGAGCGAAGCATTTGCTGGATTTTCTTCATTGGGTTGTAAACCATTTGCAGGTTATGCTTCCTCACCACTTTGCCTATTCTGTCTGTGACTTCTTTGATGTATGGTAAAAATACCTTCCCTTTGGGTGGCTGCTTGTCTTCACTTCTCTGGGTTTTCCTGGGCCTGGCAGCTCTTCTGCTGTCTGAGCTGGAGTAACCATTAGCCTGTAGAGCCTGGTCCAGATGCTTCAGTTCATCTTCCAAGAAGTGGGGTTCACAGATGTGTTTTGTACAGGGAAGCCATTGAAATCCACAGACATCTGGATAATTTCATCCGGAAAGAAGAAACCCTTAAAGTGAACAAAATTTGGCTACCAGTCCTGAGGAATAGCAAAATAAGGACTCAGCAAATGCAAATGGGAAACCATTCAGAGTCAGGGGCTTTCCCAGCAGATAATGATCACCAATTAGCAGACACTAATCCTCTTTTACATTAGCCTCCCAGCCTGAGGCCGGCCATCAGCAACAGAATACACATGTAAATCACTCCTGCATTCCCAGGCTCACACAGTATATATACACCCAACTTTTTCCAGGCAAAGCATTCTCTGAAGATGCCAGCCACAGATGCTGGCGAAATGTCACGAAGAAAATTTTCTAGAACATGGCCACATAGCCCAAAAAACCCACAAAAAACCATGGATGCCCACCATGAAAGCCTTTGACTAAGCTAGGACACCCTGCTTCATGAACCACCCGAGCTGCATTAGATAGCTAATGGGAAAGAACATTCTTGGCGGTGACACTGATGCTGTAGAATTCTTCCCAAAGATTTATCCAGAGACCAAGTTAAAGGAAAGATGCTCTAGAGAAACTTTGGGCTAGCTGGATAATTGGATATTGTTTGATGCTTCCATTCACTTCACTACTAGTGGCTTTCATATTTATGGTTATTGTTCATTTACTTGCATTTGATTGTTTTCTAATCTTGTCCTTCTGCCTGTTGCTTGTTCTGAATTGGTAGCCACTGACTTGAGGGCTGTTACAGAGGTAGGACTGAGGTGTTCTAAATAAGAAAACGGCCATCCTCATTGTTATTTGTATTCAGCTTTCTCATAAAGACATTGCTATCTTTAAGTTAAATGGTGAAATGTGAGGGCTGTCTGGAAGAGAAAGAGTGAAACAGAGGTGGTTCCTCCACCACTATCTCTTCATATGACATATTTTCAGGTTTGTTCTTCTGGAGTCCCCTCTGGCCACCCACTGAAACCACACTCATTTTCATACTGTTTTTCCATGAACAGAGTGTATATGATGTATATGCCACTAAATGGTCTGTCTTAATAAAGCCTTAAACATACAAGGTTTGCAGGTTGTTTGTATTTTCCAGTGGAACCTTGGGCAAGTCACACTCTCTCAGGCTCAAAGGGAGAAAAAGACAAACTCTCTCAGAACAAATATTGCCAAGAAACCCCAATGAATTGGTTGCCTTTGGGTTGCCTTAAATTGTAAATTACTTGAAGTCAGACAGCAACCTTGTCTAGGCACATACTTTCCATTTCATATCATCTGTTAAGGAATTATGTAGACAGTTAATGATTTACTGCTAACATCTTATTTTCAGTGCCTTAAATTTGCAAAATATAGAGAAAATATAGCATCAAGAATAACCTTAGCAGGAAACTCAAGAGGCCCTGCTTACAAGAAGCCCTCCCATCTATGTGAGTTAGCAGCATCCCTGTGATTTGGTTTGGCTCTGCATGAAAGTGCTGTTTCCTGCTGTGGTGGTGATGCTGATGGCTTGAAAAGAAGCCACTGTTGTCATAGGAACTGGGAACATGTTTACATGTGGACCACCAAATCATAAGTGGCAACTTGCACAGTGTGTGTCCTCATGCAAGTCTGGGCCTGGCTGTGAGCCTATCTGCCATTTCATATGGCTCTCTGTTGCTCTGAATGTCTGAATCCACCTGTAGTCTTCCATTATCACAGATGGAGGTTTCAACCTTGCTTTTTGTTGCTTGAAGACTACCTTCCTTGTTTGCTGCTTTGCCGATATGGTATACAGTTATTCTGACGCAGCTTCTTTAGAGCTATTTTTGAAACAAATTCTCTTTGCATCCCCCCACCCCCAAATAGGAATTCCACCGAACTGTGGCTAAATCCCAGAGTTGTCATGCCATAGAATGCTGCTGCCTTGCAATTTAAGCCCCTCCTCCTATCCTGACATTTTATATTCATGCATTATATATTTTGTATGTGTCACGCTCTGTTTTTTTCCAAATAATTTTTTATTTATTTCATATATTCCATACATATTCATGTCTTTTATGTTTGTCTATAAATCTTTTGCATTTTCTCATTATATAATTTATCCTCTTCAAATAATAATACACAAATCTTACAGTTCAGCATAATTCTATCCCCCAATTATCTTTCAGATATTCTAATTATTATTATTTATTATTATTAGTCTTTATTTATATAGCGCTGTAGATTTGCACAGCGCTGTACATAAAAACAACAAATATAAAAGAGTAAACCTGCCTATGGTGTACAATCTAAGAAATGATAGGATATTACAAATAAAACACATAGCAATACAGGAAATGATTCAATAAAACAGGCAACAAAAACAACATCAGATGGCAAGTGAAAATCATGCAATGTCTGGGAATGCTTCTCTGAACAGGATGGTCTTCAACTCCGTTTTGAAGCTCGTTAAAGAGGTGATGGCTCTTGCTCGCAGGGGAAGAAGGTTCCAGGAGTGAGGGGCAGCAAGTGAAAAGGGGCAAATCCAAGATGGGGCAGAGGAAATCCTGGGCTGGGACAGCAGACCTTGACTAGCAGAACGGAGGGCCCTGGTGGGAAGGTGAGGAGAAAGAAGGTCTGATAAGTAAGGAGGGGCCAGTCCATGGAGGGCTTTAAATGTCGACAGCAGGAGCTTGTACTGAATACGGAAAGGGAGGGGGAGCCAGTGAAGGGATGCCAACAAAGGAGAGATGTGGTCAGAGCGGTGGGCAGATGTGATAATGCGTGCAGCTGAATGCTGAACAGAAATTAAAAGACGGAGGTGAGAAAGAGGAAGCCCAGCCAGGAGGATGTTACAGTAATCAAGTCGTGAGATCACTAGGGCATGGACCAGAATCTTGGCAGTAGAGGCAGAGAGATATGGTCGGATTTTGGCAATGTTGTATAAAAAGAATCTGCAAGCCTTGGCTGTGGTCTGGATCTGAGGGATACACGACAGAGAAGAATCAAAGATAAAAACCAAGACTGTGGGCTTGCTGGACTGGTTGAATAGAAATGTTGTCCACAGAGACAGAAAAGGAGTGTTGAAGGGTGGACTTAGGAGGAAAGACAAGAAGTTCCGTCTTGGACATGTTGAGCTTCAAACGCCGATGGCGCATCCACTGCGAGACAGCTGTGAGGCAAGACAAAACTTGCTGTTCAAGCCTTGGAGAAAGGTCAGGGGTAGAAAGATACAACTGGGTGTCATCGGCATACAAATGGTAGGAAAAACCAAAAGAGCTAATGAGTTTACCTAAGGACAGTGTGTAGAGAGAAAACAGAAGGGGACCCAGAACAGAGCCCTGGAGAACTCCAACAGATAAGGGAACAGAGGACGAAGTCTGACCACCTGCAACCACTGCAAAAGATCTGTCTGACAAATAAGATCGAAACCAGTCAAGAACAGAATCTGAGAACCCAAGGTCAGAGAGTATATCAACTAGAAGGCTGTGATCAACGTTGTCAAAGGCTGCAGACAAATCAAGAAGGATGAGGAGAACAGAGTAAAGGCCATTAGCCTTGGCCTGTAAAAGGTCATTCAAGATCTTAGTGAGACCTGTCTCTGTAGAATGCCGTGGGCGGAAACCAGACTGAAAGGGATTGAGGATGGAGTTGGCTTCAAGAAACTCAAGACAGCGCGAATAGACAACCCGTTCCAAAACCTTAGAAAGAAAGGGGAGAAGAGAAATCGGATGATAGCTAGAGAAAGAGGAGGGGTCAAGAGAAGGTTTTTTCAGAATTGGGGAAATGAGAGCATGTTTAAAGTACGAAGGGAAGGAGCCTGTAGAGAGAGAGAGATTGAAGATATTGAGAACCGAGGGCAGAAGAGAGGGAGCTATGGAAATTAGAAGATGAGTAGGAATTGGATCAAGAGAACAAGTTGCAGGTTTGGAAGAGTTCAGAAGTGTAGAGAGTTCATCCAGAGAAGCAGGAGGAAACACAGAATTTTTTTAGGCGAAGGCGATAGAAGATTATGAGCAGAAGAAGAATCGGGAGGGACTATCTCAGAGCGAATGGTGGTAATCTTTGATATGAAGTAATTAGCGAAGTCATTGGGTGAGAATGATGAAGAGACAGGAGGAGAGGGAGGTTTAAGCAAAGCGTTGAAGGTGGAGAACAGACGCTGTGGACGCCTCTAATTGGCGGAGATCAATGATTTGTAATAAGTTTGTTTTGCTATAGACAGGGCATGTGAGAAGGAGAAAAGAACAAATTTGTAATGAATAAAGTCAGCCCACTGTTTGGGATGAATAGAACGGCCACGATAAAAATGAATATTCTACCTCGTATTTGGTATCTGTTTCAAAACATCCCTATTCTAACTAACGAAAAACCCTTTAAAATCTGGCATAAGGACCTATCTAAATTCATCTGGGGAGGGAAAAAGGCAAGAGTTAGACTTAAGGAAATGCAGGATAGCGGAGAGAACGGAGGCCTGGCAATTCCCAATCTAAAACTCTATTTTTTCGCATGCTGTTTAGAATGGCTACGAGACTGGTGTACACTTGATAATAAGCCCTTATTACAATTGGAAGGATACAACAACAGCTTCGGCTGGCAGGCTTATCTTTTTTATGAGAAATTAAAAGCAAATCAGGACTTTAAAAACCATTGTATAAGAAAAGCCTTAATAACAACTTGGCAAAAACTTAAGTCTAGACTATTCCCTAAAATCCCTCTCTGGGTTTCAATTATTGAAGCATTCCATTTAAATTATGATTTCAGACCAAAAGGTTGGGCTAACCACCACCACCTTTTGACAATAGATAAATCAACAAACAATATAAGCTTGAAAACTCTGGAAACACTAACTAAAGAAGGGTTGAATATAGGCTGGTTCACTTATAGACAAATAAAAGAAAGATTTTGTATAGATAAAACTAATCCGGGTTTGGACATTGGTAAAACTGAACTAGATGACATTCTTTTGTCGAATAAACCTAAAAAAATAGCTAAATTTTATAAACTATTACTGGCCCAAGAGATGGAAGAAGAACACATTAAAGTTGTGATGTCTAAATGGGCCCAGGATTTTCAACACACACTGCCTCTAGCCCAATGGGAGAAAAACTGGAGAACAAGAATTAAGTATAAAACTAGCTATACCCTAAGAGAAAACTACTATAAGATGCAATTTCGATGGTACCTGGCCCCTATGAAATTGGCAAAAATTTACAAAGGTGCTGACTCAAATTGCTGGAAATGTAGAAAAGCGCCTGGCTCCTTGTTCCATCTTTGGTGGAATTGTGTTTATGCAAAAGAATTCTGGAAACAGATACACCAATGGATTCAACTAATACTGGATCATAACTTTAAGCAAGAACCAGAAATTTACCTTTTGGGTATGATAATATATGATAGTTTAGACAAAAAGTACGGGAGATTATTATTTCATTTAATAATAGCAGCTAGATTAAGTTTTGCAGCAAACTGGAAAAATCAAGAGAAAATTGACTGTAATCAGTGGATATTAAAGGTATTAGACCTAATAGAAATGGATAAACTTACCTGTTTGGTGCATGGAGATTCATGGGAAAATTGTAGGAAAATTTGGAATCCTTTCCTTGAGTTCCTAGAAAAGAAGAAAAATATTAAATGTGACATAGACTAATGCGATTCAGAATTTCAACAATCATTTATCATCATAAAGGGTATTATCTATGCTCTTGATATTAATTCTATGTTTCTTTACTTTATACTAGAAGATCTATCAACTGTACAAGGAAATGGAAGAAATTTGGATTAAATTATACAATGTTATGCATATATATATATAATTAAAAATAATAATTGGGATTTCATTTTTATTGCATTATCATATTATATATACCTGTAGAAATGTTTCAGGGCAGAGTTTCAGTTTGTATAAATTTATATGTTAACCTGATGTAAAAGCAAAAGATAATTCCTTTATTAATCAAAAAAGTAGTAGAAAAATTATCTTTAAATACCTGCAAACTGATAAGAATGAGTGTATTGGTAAACTCCAGGAAGTCAATTTTTATGTTGTTGTTTTTTTAAATTGTTGTCTAAGGAACAAGTGTACTTTTTGTTATTTAGGGATATATGTATATCATTTGTACTGTATGTGTGTATTATGTGTAATTTACGGCTTGTATGGTATGTAAATTGTTTTTTTTTTTAATTCAATAAAATTTATTATATCTGAAAGTCAGCCCACCACAAGGCATGGTCAAGGATAGATTTATTTTTGGTCTCCAAAAACTTAGCGATTAAAACCAGGAGAATGGACAGAGACCCTAGAGCAATCTCTGACCATAGCCTGATTGAGATGGTGTTGGACCTAGAGGGTAAAAAAAAATTTACATAGAGGCTCCAGGATGATTTATTAAATGACGAGACTTTTGTTAATTATCTAAAAACAGAGATCCAATGCTATTTCTCTATAAATGCTATACCAGAAACCTCAATTAAGACCGTGTGGGACGCTGGCAAGGCCATTTTTAGAGGTCTACTTATGAAAAGAAATTACGAGGTTAAGAAAGAAAGGTTAGCAAGAGAGAAAGAACTATTATCAGCTCTAAAGAAGAAAGAGGAAAAACTGATAGTTTCTCCTAATAACAAAAAACTTCTAAATGAAATTAGAATTTTACAAAGACAAATACAAGGGAAAATAAATGATGAAGTTGCTAAGGATTTAAAGTGGACTAAACAAATTGTTTTAGAAAACAATAATAAAGTTGGGAAATGGCTTGCAAGAAAATTGGTGAGAAATAAGATTAAAAAGCCCATAACCAGAATCACTCTTGGCGATAAAACTATCACGAAACATGAGGAGATCTTAAAAGCTTTTAGGGAGTATTATAAATCACTTTACGACCAGGTTCAAGATAAGAATTCAGATGACAAAATTAAGCGATATTTAGAGTCAAAATTGATTTAAAAAATGAGTCCAGACCAAAGAGATGCATTAAAGAGGGAAATAACTAAACAAGAAATCTCAATAGCAATTGGGAGACTCAAGGAGGGAAAAGCTCCAGGCGTGGACGGGTACACTTCTACCTTTTTTAAATTATTTAAGGCAGATTTGTTGGATCCATTATTTGAGTTATATAATTCTATAGAAAAGGAAGGTGTACCTCAAACTTGGCAGTTAGCAAGTATTACGGTGATACCTAAAACTGGAAAGGATGATTCAGAAGTCTTGAATTACAGACTGATCAGCTTACTCAATGTTGATTATAAAATCTATATAGATATCTTAGCTTCAAGAGTTAAAATTATTTTGAATGAGATCATAAGTAAGGATCAAAACGGTTTCCTTCCGGGTAGACAATTGAGAAACAATATTAGATCGATCGTAAATTGTTTACAGTATTACCACATTTATAAAGATAGGAAATTTGCTCTAATTACTGTAGACATGGAGAAGGCCTTTGATAGCCTTAGATGGGATTTTTTGCTAAAAATTCTAAAAGAAATGGAGACAGGGGAAAAATTCATAAATATCATTCAACAAACCTACAGTTTCTTTCTCCAAAGACGTTCGGCTGCTCTAGAGCAGGACCGGAGAAACGTAATGGGGGGGGGGGAAGCCGGGGCTGAGGCCTAATCTTAGAGGAAGAAGTGCGTACAGAGACAGGGGCAAAGTGGTCAAGAGTTGAGGAAAGAGTGGAGTTAAATAAAGACATTGCTGAGTCAGCAGAATCCCCAAGATTTAGGGAAGAGAGAGATGAATCCAGGGTCTGACCAAGATGGTTAGAGTCAACAGATTGAAGATCATGAAAATAGCGTTGAATAGTATGGTGAGGATGTGGAGTATAAGTAAGAGCAAAGGAGATTAAATGATGGGTTCCCATTATTTTTCCCAATATTCTATTGTTTGTTTGTTTTTTTATATTATTTTTCCAGACCATTATTTTATCCATTTTTTTTTAATTCTAATATCTTTCCAATCCATTCCTCTATTTTCAGTATTTTTTCTGATTTCCAATATTTGGCCAAAACAATTCTAGCAGTGGTTATTAGATATAGCACCATTCTCCAATGTCTTTTTTCTATATCTTTCCATAAAAAACATTAACATATTATGGAGATAGAACTCAGGGACACTTGGGAATTTTATGCCCAAAATTTGTTCCATTGCCTTGTGTACTTTAGCCCAATATTTTTTTTTATTTCAGAGCAAGACCACCAAACATGGTGGTATGACCCAATTTCTATTTGGCACTTCCAACAGTTTTATTCTGTAAATTACAAATTTTGGCTATTCTTAAAGGTGTGTAATACCATTGATTAACAACTTTTATATAATTTTCTTTAAGGTCTTGTGCAGTTGTAAATTTACTTGATTGTTCCCATGCCTTCTCCCAATTCTCAAATAAAATAACAAGACCAAATTCTTGTGCCCATTTCACCATTGCATCAGTTATTATCTCTGTTTCTAATTCTCTTTGTAACAGTAATTTGTATATTTTTGATACTTTACCTCTGTCCTTATCCCAAATAATTTTATCCATAGGATTCTGTTGTATCTCAAATTTTTCTTTCATCATGTCCTCCTTAAACTTAGATTTAATATTCTAACCAACTCACTTTTTTATCTATCACTCCCTCCTCTTCTCTAGATCTTATTAGAAACTTTCCCTGTGATTCTGTTATCAATAAGTCCTTGTAATCTATCCAGTTTTCTCTATTATATTGTTGATTAAAAATGCCTCCTGTGTCGAGATCCATAATGGAATCCCATTGTATATCTTACCCTTAATGAGATTCCAATTTTGCATCAATTATTTTCTTAGTGTGTGGTTTTTAAACTCTCTGTCACTCTTGTCTTTGCTATATCCTAAGTATGGATGCCAGCCATGTTTTAGCTTTACTGCTGCTAAATCTAATACAGTTCTTGCATCAGGTTTTATCCAATTTTGTATCCATAACATAGCACAGGCTTGAGCATACAATTTATATCTGGTAGAGCCCCACCTCTTTATTGATATCTCTTTTTTAATATTTTCAATTTAAATCTAGCTTCCCCCCCCCTCCACACAGTGTCCCAATTCCTTATTCCATTCAGAAAAGACTCTATTATTCATCACAATTGGTATATTCATTAAAAAAAAAATCAGTCTTGGCAAAGTACTCATTTTTATAACAGATACTCTTCCTAGCAAAGATATATTTAACATTCAATTTTCTTAAATCATTACAATTTTTTTTGCCACACTAGTTTGTAATTATATTCATATAAATTTGAGTTCTTATCTGATAACCATACTCCCAGGTACTTTGCTTTTTTCTTAATTTGTATACCTGATCTTTTTGTCATTTCTTCTTCCTCATCATTTTTTAGGTTTTTGGTAATCATCACTGTCTTAGATGTATTTATTTTGAATCCTGATATTTGTCCAAATTCTTTCAGTTCTGTAAAAGTGTGTTCTAAGTTTTTTAAAGGTTCTTCCAATATCATGGCCATGTCATCTGCATAAGATCTTAATTTAGTTTCATTCCCTTTAATTTTAATTCCTTTTATACTTTCATTTGCCCTAATTGAGTTATTTAATACCTCTAACACTATGATAAACAATAAGGGGGACAGCCTTGTCAGGTTCCTTTACATCTATATTTGTTGTCTTTTCTCCATTTATTATCACTTGTATTTTCTGCTGTTCATAAATTTGCTCAATCGAGTCCAAAAAATAATTCCCCAACCCCATCTTTTGCATAACTTCAAACATAAATTTCCATCTGACCTTATCAAACGCCTTTTCGCACGCTCTCTTTTTTGGACAACTTGTTTTATAAACTTAGACAACTTGTTTTATAAGCATCTAATAAAAACAAATAATCAATTGATTGATAGAATGAATGAATGAAAAGGCTTGTGTGGAATCCTCCCCACCACCACCAAAAAACTTCAGAAACTAGCAAAGAGATGGATGGGACTTCTAGGGGTGGGGGTAAAGACCATCTTACAATCATCATATTTCCTTTTCTGTGTCCTTTCTTTCAGCTCTTGCTTCAGTTATGCAGTTCAGCCTTTCTGCTCACATCTTCTCAGCAAGAACCTTATGATAATCCTAGTTGTCCACAGATTAATATTCCAGTGATGGTTAGCAAACATTATCCCACTCTGTACTCTGAGAGTGAACAGATACATCCTTAATGGAATAGCGTTTTTGAGGCATTTGATGACTATTGCTTTCGTGATGTGACAGATCCTTCTCGTTTTTTCAAAAACCTCACTATATTTGTTTTCTCAAGAACTGGCAGTAAAGCACCTTAGAAGAAGCCTTAATGCCACCTGATGTAAACTGATACATGGGATAAAGGTTGTACACTGCTTTGATTGTGCTAACAAAAAGTGGGATATAAATTAAAGATGTATGCATGTATTTATTTATTTATTTATTTATAGCCAAGCTGACCAGTAGACACTGATGACACTACCCTCCATGAATTTATTGATTCCTCTTTTAAAGCTGTCCCCATTGATAGCCTTCACTACATCATATAGCATGAGAGTCCATAGTTTATGTGCTCTGTGATCAAATGCTTCACTCCATCTCTCCTGAATATTTTACCATACTGACTTTCACACTGTACCAACATTTCCATCAAGATGTCTACTCATTCATATTTGAATTGTAGGCAGATAGATAGAATCAAGTGGTGCAAGTATGTAGATGGCCTGCATCCCAGATTTTAATTCATGCCAATTCCTTTGTGGAGGTAGTAAGCAGTTTTTGTCACTTAAGCAAGCAAAAAAGTATTGGAGTGTTCTTTTCATGGTCCCTAAAATGCCATAGGGCAGGGCTTATAATAACTGTGTGTTGTCACATTCCTCTTCTACAGTTTGCAATTTGGTTCTCTCTCTCTCTCTCATTTTTGTAACCAGCTCCTTGAGAAAACTTGCTTGTGAATGGTTAATTGACCTACTGGTACATTGTGTGCTCATTTTCAACTTTGGATGTGTTTTAAATGAACTGTAAATTGGCTGCATTGTAGTGAATTATAAGGCTTTTTATTATGTATTATAGCTCTTCTGCTATTAGTTTATTTAAATTGTCTGCTTCCTGTGAACCATTTTCAACACAATGTATTTGTGGGAAATATGATATAGAAATAAACCAACTATGACTCTAACTCCCTAAACAATACCCCTACCTGGAGTATCTCATTAAAAGCAACTTTTATTAAGGGCCTGCTTTCCCCCTTTTTAAAACATCTCCTTACACAATGTGAGCTCGTTCTTAAGAATCACATGGAAGAGAAAAGACCAACATTCTAAAATTCTAGCAGTCTTAATAAACGGTAACTGTTAGCTATGTTTGTAAGGTGTAGGATTCATTGGTGAAGAAAATCTGCATCTTTATACTGTTTCAAAATGTAGTGCTTTACATTTTCTTGCTCTCCGAAATAATGGGGAAAAAAGGCGAGGGGGGCACACTTCTCCAACAGCAACAGATATGAGATAGCATTGTCACTCATCAAAGATATTCCCCGTCATGATCTTTTCTCTGAGTGTATCACTTGTTCCTGATTTTTGACAGAGAGGCAAACTTGCTTGTCACTGCTGGCCTTTTAATATTTTCTCTCACACTACCTAATCCTTCGCAACTCTCTGTGTACCTGACCTGAAATCTAGACTGAAGGCAAGGACAGTGGGCATGAAGCCTTTTTGAAAACATGAATAAAAGTCAGCACAAGGGAAGCAAAGCAATATAGCAGGAGGTGCAATAATGTTTGTTGGTGAACAGAAAGTCACCTTTGGTGAAATGAGGTCCAACAGAATGCCCTTTGGCCTCTTTGGGATAAAAATATAGCTGCCTCCCATTGAGAGTAGCAGTCTTTCACATGATAGATATAAGGGACCCAACCAATCCTCCTTGCCCCCCTTTCCTTACAAAATCTTCTACTATCAGGTTTTCAGAACACTGAAGAAAGGGCTGACCCACTCTTTGTTCACCATGAACTGAGGGTTGACACCATGCAGCCCTCCAGATGTTTATTTGTTAGTAACACCAACGGTGAGAGAACTGAAGTCCAATACAATCTGGAGGGCTACATATTCCCCTATCCTTGTCCTCCCTATACTGAGAAGGGCAAGTACAACCACTGGTTCTGCTTGGAGTGTTCTCTGTGCTTCCTTTTCAATGAACTCAAGGAAGGCTGAACTTCTAAGGAAGACAGACCATGGCAGCTGGAAGATACCATTTCAGTGGGACAGTGACCTATTCTAAGGTTTTAGTTGAGACTTCAAAGGTCCCATTCAAGGGTTTGAGCTATAGTCCACAAACAGATCCAGCAGCCTGGTTAGTTCCTTCAAATCTGTTCAAAACCTGGAGTGGATTGATCACCCCACTGACATGGGAGCCAGCAGCCACCCCTAAAAGACAATATAGTACAGCAAAATATTCAGGCAGTTCAAAGTCTTTTATTTAGTGTGGTTGCAGCTTGAGATAGGAAACATTGCTTTGTTTGTACATCAGATTTGGATTTCCTTTTCTCTTCCATGGTTTATTTTTTTTGCCTACTTTCTATCTTCCTGTTCCATTACCCACAAATCCAGCAGGATCACTGGAAAATCTGCTTCTCTGGTACCTCTGGTTGTAGAGACCAAAAGACATTGGGCTGCATTCACACTGCAGAAATAATGTAGTTTCACACCACTTTAACTGTCATGGCTCAGTGCTATAAATTCTAGGATTTGTAGTTTTGTGAGATATTTAGCCTTCTCTGTCAGAAAGTTCTGGTGCCACAACAAATTACAAATCCTAGGATTTCATAGCATTGTGCCATGGCAGTTAAATGGGTGTCAAATCACATTATTTCTGCAATGCAGGTCCAACCTGAAATGTCCATGAATGTTGCTTGTTGGTATTACTATACCAGCCAGGAGAATAATCAGGATGGTTTTCCAAATTTTCATGAGGTCAATAGTTAAGAGATGCCTAAAAGACTGGGCTTGGTGACTGATCCCTGATTTGTTGCAACACATGAGAAATATGTTTGTTTTCCTTGCAAGTACCTAACTTTTAATACCCCCACCACACACAAAATTTGCCCTTGCTCTTGTAAGTTCCCCGATGCAATTTTGGCATTTATGTGCCAAACCAATACAATGGCACCTGGAAATAATGAAGTCTTGAGGACATGTGGTCTGATGTAGGGCTCTACCGAAATATTTCATTTGAGGAAATTGATGATTTGTAGGGCATGAAATCATCTCCACTGAAAAACTAATCCAAACAGGCCTATTATTTGATAGGCCTGCTGTCACCCACACATAACTCAGCAGCTTTCAATACCACTGACCAGGGTATCCTTCTGGAATGCCTGAGGGAGTTAGGTATTGGAAGCTGTAATGACTGGGGCACTGCACTCCAGTGGCTCCATTCCTACCTCTCAGGCAGATTCCAGATGGTGAGGTGGGGGATAGCTGCTCCTCTAAGAGAGAGCTGACATCTGGCGTCCCCTAGGGCGCCATTCTATCCCCCTTGCTGTTTAACATATACATGAAACCGCTGGAAGAGATCATCTGGAGACCTGGAGCACAGTGTTACCAGTACACTGATGACACCCAGATCTATCTCTCTATGTCTCCAACTGTTAAAGTGACAAAGGATGGCAACTCTCCTCTGGATGCCTGCCTGGGGTCAGTAATGGGCTGGATGAGGGAAAACAGGCTCAAGCTGAATCTAGAGAAAACGGAGGTACTTGTGATAGGTACCCCAAGTCCAAGATGGAGATTAGTCAACCAGTCCTGGACAGGGTCACACTTTCCCTAAAGGACAAAGTTCACAGTTTTGGAGTACTCCTGGACTCATCTCTACAGCTATCATCTCAATTGGATAATAATAATAATACATTTTTTTATTTATATACCGCTTTTCTAAAAAATCAAAGCGGTTAACAACAAGTGCAATTCACAACAATAAAGCAACATCAAACATTAAAAACATCTACATCATCTCATAAGCAACAATAACATCAATAGCAATAAAAACCAAAACACATGACAGTTCAACAATGCTGTCTGGAGGAGAAGGGAGCATCACAGGAGTCAGGAGTCAGGGTATGCCTGCTCGAAAAGGTGTGTTTTCAACCCCTTCTTGAAGCAGTCTAAGGAGGTGGCCGAGCGGAGCTCATCGGGAAGCGAGTTCCAGAGTTTTGGGGCCGAGCTGGAGAAGGCTCTCTGGGTGGTGGTAGCCAATCTGACCTCTGGAACCTTCAATAAATGCTTCCCGGCAGATCTGAGTGTGCGGGGCGGATTGTATGGGGAGAGGCGGTCCTCTAAGTACCCTGGGCCCAAGCCATTTAGGGCTTTATAGGTGATAACCAACACCTTGTATTGCACCCGGAAGCGAATAGGCAGCCAATGAAGGTCTTTAAGGACCAGTGTTATGTGACTGGCCCTGGATGTGCCAGTGACCAGTCTTGCTGCCATATTGCAATGCAATGACCAGGAGTGCTTGGTACCAGCTTTGGCTGATATGCCAACTGCGTCCCTACCTGGACCAAAATAACGTTGAAACAGTGGTACATGCACTGGTAATCTCTTGTTTAGATTTCTGCAACGCACTCTACATAGGGCTACCTTGTACCAAGTTCGAAGCTTCAGTTGGTTCAAAATGTGGCAGCCAGACTGGTCACTGGAACATCCAGGTCAGATCATATAACACTAGTGCTAAAATCTCTTAATTGGCTGCCAGTTAGCTTCCGGTTGTAATACAAAGTGTTGGTCATTACCTTTAAAGCCCTACATGGCTTGGGCCGACTTATTTGAGGGAACGCCTCTCACTACATAATCCGCCCCTCACTCTCAGAAAATCTGGGAAGAACCTATTGGAATATTCAAAGACCAGGCTAACATCAACTTCCCATAGAGTGTATACAGCTATAGCCCCCAAGTTATGGAACAACTTGCCAGAAGAAGTCCATCTTATTACCACCTTAGATGCCTTCAAGAAGGCACTTAAGATGGATCTCTTCTGGCGGGCCTACCCACCCGATCTTTTATAATGAATCTAAGAAAAATCCCACTCTGGCTATAATTGTGCATTTCAGATGATGTTTTTATTGTTTTAAATTGCATTTTTGAGTGATATATTGTGTTATTGTATATAATCTAGATGTAACTGCTGTTTTATGATTGTAATCCCACCTCGATCCATCGGGAGAGGCGGGAAATATAAATAAATTATGAATGAAAAAAAATGAATGAAAATTTATTTATATACCGCTATTCCTATATAGATCATAGCGGTTTACAACATAAATGATACAATTATAACAACATATATCCCCAACAGTGTAAAGAAACTTCCCATACCAATTAAAAGCTATACAAAATACTCTAAAAGACCATTATATTACAACCATAAAACCATACCATTAAAACCATACAACAAAATAGCTGGATCGAACGATATGCGAGAGGGGAGAAGAGGATAGTATTAAGGCACATGGAGGAAAGCTTGACGGAAAAGAAAGGTCTTCAGATTTTTCCTGAACAGATCTAAAGAGGTGACAGAGTGGAGCTCGTCAGGCAAGGAGTTCCAAATCTGCAGGGCCGAGATGGAAAATGCCCTCTGTGAAGATGAAGTATATCTAGACTTCGGAACTCTTAACAGATGTTTTCCGCCCAATCTGAGAGTGCGGGGCGGATTGTATGGGGAGAGGCGGTCCTCCAAGTAACCTGGGCCCAAGCCATTTAGAGCTTTATAGGTAATTACCAACACCTTGTATTGTGCCCGGAAGCGAATGGTCAGCCAATATAGATCTTGCAATATAGGTGTTATATGGCTAGTCCTGGAACATCCAGTGACCAGCCTTGCTGCCATATTCTGGACCAGTTGTAGCTTCCGAGTTTGGTACAAGGGTTGCCCCATGTAGAGCGCATTACAGAAATCCAGCCGAGAGGTTACCAGAGCATGTACCACTGTTTCCAGATCCCCCCGGCCCAGGTAGGGTCGCAGCTGGCATATCAGCCGAAGCTGATAACAGGTGCTCCTGACCGTTGCATCCACCTGAGATATAAGGTGGGGCGACGAGTCCAGAAGCACCCCCAGACTGCGAACTGAGTCCTTCAAGGGGAGCGTGACCCTGTTCAGGACAGGTGGACAAATATCATTCCCCGGGCCCGGGGAACCTATCATGAGTACTTCCGTTTTCTCTGGATTCAGGTTGAGTCTGTTTTCCCTCATCCCGCCCATTACCGACTCCAAGCAGGCATTTAGAGGAGAGATGCCATCCTTAGTCACTGCATCAGTCGGAGACACAGAGAAACATATTTGGGTATCATCAGCGTACTGATAACACCACGCCCCGTATCTCCGGATGATCTCTCCCAGCGGCTTCATGTAAATGTTAAATAGCATGGGGGACAAAATCGCTCCCTGAGGGACACCAGATGTAAGGGCCCTCTTATCGGAACGACAATCCCCCAGCTGCACCATCTGGAATCTACCCGAGAGGTAGGAACGGAACCACTGGAGTGCAGTGCCCCCGATACCTAACTCCCTCAGGCGTTCCAGAAGGATACCATGGTCGATGGTATCGAAGGCCGCTGAGATGTCCAAGAGCACCAACAGGGACACGCTACCCCTGTCCATGCCCATACGGAAATCGTCAACTAAGGCGACCATGGCAGTCTCAACTCCATAGCCCGCCCAAAAGCCGGTTTGAAATGAGTCTAGAAAATCTGTTTCATCCAAGATCCCTTGAAGCTGGAAGGCAACCACCCTCTTGATCATCTTCCCTAAAAAAGGCAGCAGCGAAACAGGCCGATAATTATTCAGAATCAGGGGGTCTAGGGAGGGCTTTTTTTAACAGAGGTTTTACAACGGCCATTTTTAAACTAGATGGAAACCGCCCTTCCCTGAAAGATGAATTAATAATACGGCGCAACATATCAGTTACAACCGTTCCCCCCTGAGCTGCCAGCCATGAAGGACAGGGATCGAGAGAGCATGTCGTCTTCCTAACACTACAAAGAATCTTGTCCACATCCTCGGTACTTACAAACTCAAAACGATCCAGTATAACAGAGTCCACGGAAGCTCTGGAGACCTCTACTCTAGATTCTGAACAAATACTGACATCGAGATCAGCCCTTATCCGAGAGATTTTATCTGCAAAGAAGTTGTTAAACTCATCACAGCAGGCCTTAGATGGTTCAAGAATAGGGTTAAAAGAAGGAGGCAGTTGGGTAAGCTCACTACCCTGCCGGACGCGACTCTGCGGATGCAATACGTGAAGCATAGAATGAATGCTTTGCTGCACTTATTGCCACTCCGTAGGCCTTCAAGAGGGACTCTACGAGTGTCTTGTCGGATAAGTGCTGGTGTCTTCGCCAGTTGCGCTCTAGTCGTTGCACAGCCTGCTTCGGTACCCTGAGATCTTCAGTATACCAGGGTTTTTTATTGGAAGCAGGCCAGAAAGGACGCTTGGGAGCGATGCTGTATATAGCCCTGGAGAGATCTGTATCCTAGGTGTTAGTCAGGGCATCAACAGAATCGCCGTCAGTTCCAACCATATACCCCTCTAGGGCTTCTTGGAACCTTTTGGGTTCCATCAGCCTTCGAGGGTGGACCATCCTAATAGGTCCGCCACCCCCGGGAGGGATTTGGGTAGAGGCCTTGATTCTAGCCTCGACCAGGAAATGGTCCGTCCATGACACGGCAGAGACATTGATCACCTCTGCCCACGGATTTTCCATGCCCGTATAAAAGATAACATCAAGTGTATTACCGGCAGAATGCGTAGGCCCTGAGACCAATTGGGACAGGCCCATGGCAGTCATGGTATCCATGAACTCCCGAGCTGCACCAATTGGACCATGGCTGGCCTCGAAGGGGATGTTGAGGTCCCCCAGGACAAGAAGCCTAGGGGACTCCAGCACCAGCTCCGAGACCAGCTGTGTCAGCTCAGTCAGGGAGTCTGTTAGCGCACGGGGTGGCCGATAGACCAACAAAATCCCTAGGCTACCCCTGGCCTTCAGGGTCAGGTAAATACACTCGATATAGTCAGTTTGTTGTACATGGTTCCTGGTCAAGGAAAGGGTGTTCTTATGGATCAAGGCAACACCCCCCCTCCGCCCACCTAACCTGGTCTGGTCCTTAACTGAGTACCTGGTTGGGAGGGCCTGTGCCCACACTGCTTCACTCTCAGGCCCAAGCCAGGTCTCAGTAGTGCAAGCCAGGTCACAGCTCTTTTCCTCTATTCGATCGTGAATAATGTGGGACTTATTTCTTACAGACCTGGCATTGCACAGGAGCAGAGACAGGGTTTGTGGTACAGTTGGACTGACCCTCAGATCTCTTTGGTTAGGAGAGTGGATGGAAGGAGAAATAGATATTACGCATCTATTTCGCCTTCCCTTCTGATATGATTCCTCTCTCCTACCGCTATATCTCCCCCTGCCCCACACTACTCCAATAGGAGCTCCGCTTACCCCAACACAAACATCCGTCACCTCATAATGCTGTGCACACCCCATGTCCATACAAACTCCCCTCAACAGTGCAACAATACTGCAGCAGAGGATGACTACCACACAAGTCATTCCTCTGCTGCAGACACAGCTAATAGGATCCCGCCCCTGGCCCTCCTGTGACAATGCGCAGTTGCGCTGCTGCAGCACTGAGATGGATTCCGTTGGCGGCATCCCTTGGGTCGGTGTGCAGCTGCGCAATTCTTACACCCAAACGTCCAAAGGAGCCACTCCCAAGACAGCAAACACTCAGCAACAGTCCTTTGGGGGCCTTTGGAGGGGGGCGGGATGAGGAGGACACCAGCGGGCTGGCTTTTAAGCGTGCCCCTGCCACAGGCAACACCCTTCCCTGCCTTCCCCCAGCTGTTCCTGGGCTTCCCTCAGTCCTGGCTGGAGCGCTGAGATGGATTCCGTCGGTGGCGTCCCTTGGGTTGGTGCGCAGCTGCACAGTTCTTTCACCCGAACGTCCAAAGGAGCCGCTCCGGAGACAGCAAACACACAGCAACAGTCCTTTGGGGGCCTTTGGAGGGGGGGGGCTGGACCATTATTATTATTATTATTATTATTATTATTATTATTATTACCAAGAGCAGCCCAGGGACTCTGCTGTGTGTGTGGTGGGCATGTCTGAAGAGCAGCACCTTTAAATGCCAGCTCCAAGGGCCCCCCACCCCACCCCTGAAGACTAAGAGCTGGTCCAAGAGACAGTTTCTGTGCACTTTTCCACCTGGGCTCCAGCCTTGCCTTGGCCCTGGATTAGGGAGGGCAGAGCGATGGCAGGTCTTAAGCTGCCACCCCTTCCCTTTTTTATTACCCGCCGATGAACGCCAGGCCGGGGCAGCTTCTGCCCCCTTTTCCACCTGGGCTTTAGTGATCATTTAATGGGTGTTTAGCATGGAGAGCGTTATCTCGGCACCAGCTCCTTGTCCCCTCCCTTTTCTTTTTTCTCCTGGATTTAGATTGTAATGTTAATTAGTTTGTGCATTGTTGAATACTGTTTTATTTTTAGGATTGGGATGGGGGGCCAAGAAGGGGATTAATTTTGTATTTTTTAATTGCTATGTTAATTGCCATATATTTTTCATTGTTCTTTGTATTGTTTTTGTTTGCTATGTATTTTTTTGCTGTTTATTGCTATTGTGATTTGTTATGTTATTATTATTGCTATTTTTAATTGTTATGTAATTTCTTTACTGTTGTAACCCGCCCTGATTCTTTGTGATTGGGCAGGCTATAAATAAATCGTTATTATTATATTATTATTATTAGAGACATGATCACCTACTTTGTGGCCATTTCTTTGCCTTGTTCTTTGTTCCCCATCAATAATTGAACCTAGTAATCCAAGAATCTCATAGTAAGTTAATTTGAAAATTGTTTAATATCTAATCATAATTGGCTGCTTATCATTGTAATTCAGGCCTAATGCTGCTTTAATAAACAAGGGAGGATGGTTATGCTCTCTACCTTCATCTCCATAGTACCAAATAAGTCATCATTGTGGCCTCGCCAATGTTGACTGCCAACCTCACAGCCCATGAATAGAGCACTGAAGTGGGAGGATCTGTTTCACCCTGACTCTTGTCTGATATATTTGGATACCTGTTATAGATGCACACCCATCCCACTTCAGAGTAGCCATGCAGTTACTTTCAAATTCTAATTCAAAACTGATGACTTTAGCATGTCCAGAAGTTATTATTGTCACTAAGATTGGCAGAGTGCTGTGGGATGGATTTTGAATTGTCTTGTTCCCCACCCTTCCAGAGTTGTACTGTGTAGCCTAATCAGTTAAGTTGGTTATGGACATCATGGAACAAGTTATCCTGCCCCTCCTCGCTAATGACCTTCATACAGATCAGGGATGGCAATACATTCTGAGTGTGGCAAGTTACGCTATCCCTCTCTTCCCCAATGTGGTGCCCTCTAGATGACCATGTTGGGAGGGGAATAATGGGAATTATAGTCCACCATATAGAGGGACTAGGTTCTGAAAAGCTGAATTTAAGAAAAAAAGTGATGTAGCAGACAATTTATCACAGGGGTGCCCAAACCAAATACTGTACTATTTCTTTCCCAAACTATTCCTTAAAGAAGCCGTGTGGTATATGTTACTTGTACAGCTTCTACATGCATTAATTCTGGAAATTTTCTATCCCTGCCTGTTAAAGTTTGTCACAATTTAGTATTCAGTCAAAGTACAAGTTTCCATCAACTTGGGGATAAATTTGACAGTTGCCCTAATAGCTTGATCTTCATACAAGTTTACAGTCTGACAGGGAAGCACTGGGTTGGCTATAACTTAGCAGGAGATGTTCAGCACCATTTGTACTGGTGCTGGACTGTAAACTTGACTTACGTATATGCTTTTTTCTTTTCTAGATGGAGGTAGCCATGTTTCATGCTGTTTGTTTTCCCTATGGGGGTTGCTTCAGTAAAATGTCATGCACTGTAGCATTCCTAGACGGGGTGTCTTTAACGTTTCAGTCTATTGTCAGGCTCTGATGAAGAGGAAAATATATGCTTGCGCCTGACTCCAGATGGTGTGTGTGTATGTCAGCGAGTTTTAACAAGAGTGGAAGAATCTGCTGCAACTTCTGTGATTCCATCTTATGTACCCCTGGGATTTGTAGTTTATGAGGTACTTTGAATTCTCTGCCATAAAGATCTAATTTTTAGTTCAAGGCAGTGTGCTAGAGAACTACCTCACCAGACTAGCAACCCCAGGATTCCTTAAAATGGAGCCATGGCGATTGAAATGGTATCAGATTGCTATAATTGTGCAATATAGTCTTTCATTGGAAGAAGAGAGGATTCTAGATTTAGTCTTTTACACAGAGTTTTGCCTTAGCTACAGGTCCTTTATAAAGGTAAAAGAAAATGTGGTTTGTGTGTGTGTGTTTGGATAGAAGATTTAAATAGGCTCGGTTTGACTCTAAATGCAAAACAATGCATCTGGTTGCTGGTCTTTTAAATTCTTAGTGAGTGTCTGCCAAGTATTTGTTTACATTAATGTTTTTATTTGCAGAATAATGAAAATATTACTGTCCGAAGGTAAAAATATGGATATTAAATTTTTAATAGAGTTTGCACAGTCGTAAAAGAAAAAGAAAAAGAAAAGCGCACAGACGAAGGCTCTTCCGTGATAATTAAAAATTATAAAGTCATTACTCCAGCTTGCTTTTGGAATTGCAGAGTGAATTAAACAGTTTGTTGTCAGTGCAAATGCCTTTGCAGATTTTGCTCATTAAAATTCTGCATTGTCAAAATGAGCACAGAATACATATACAATAGCTAATTTGATTTTAAACCTTGGCTTTCCTTGAGGCCTTATCTCCCTGCACAACAGAGCTCACCTCTTGGAGGGACATAAGGAATGATATACAGTTGCTGATGCTGAAAAAAGTAAAACACACACATAGTTCTTTTTTTTTTTAAAGAATCCAAACAAAACAAAACATAGATTTGAGTTCCTTTCCTTTCTCTGTGTCCCTGGCTTCCTTTCCCCATTAGAAACTGAGAAGGAAGAGACCCGGGGGTATTCCTGCTCTCATGTACCATAAAATGTTATTATAATGAAAAGTGTTACTTTTTATGGCATCACCATAGTATTAAGCAGTGGCATTTATCTGCAAATGTTAATCTTTAATCTTTATAAATTGCATGCTGAAGGAATAGTAGCTCTGTAAAACATTTGTCTTTCAGCCTTTCAGGGATAAAGTTATAATGGGGTTGGACCTCATCCAGGGTTTTGCTGTCCAGTGGTATTGGATTGTTTAGAATAATGGGCTTGTTTTGTCATGTTCAAAATCTTTTCTCTCAGGGAATCATGGCTTCATTGGTCCATTTAAAGGGGAACCCCTTTGCAAAGGGTTCTAGAATTTGTTCAAGGGCATTATGTTAAGACCAGACTATGTTCTTTCCGGGCCTCTTTGTTGGCTCTGTGTATTGAGAATGGGACCTAATAGTATTTAGCGGTGGCCTTCCAGCTTCAATCGATATTGGATGAAATGGATTTTCTGGACCCATTTCAAACCGGCTTACGGGCGGGCTATGGAATTGAGACTGCCATGGTCGCCCTAGTCGATGATCTCCGTCTGGGCATGGACAGGGGAAGCGTGTCCCTGTTGGTGCTTTTGGACATCTCAGCGGCGTTCGATACCATTGACCATGGTATCCTTCTGGAACACCTGAGGGAGTTAGGTATCGGGGACACTGCGCTCCAGTGGTTCCATTCCTACCTCTCGGGTAGATTCCAGATGGTGCAGCTGGGGGACTGTCGTTCCGATAAGAGGGCCCTTACATCTGGTGTCCCTCAGGGAGCGATTTTGTCCCCCATGCTATTTAACATTTACATGAAACCGCTGGGAGAGATCATCCGGAGACACGGGGCGCGGTGTTATCAGTACGCTGATGACACCCAAATAGTCTTCTCTATGTCTCCGACTGATGCAGTGACTAGGGATGGCATCTCTCCTCTAAATGCCTGCTTGGAGTCGGTAATGGGCTGGATGAGGGAAAACAAACTCAGTGTGAATCCAGGACAAACGGAAGTACTGGTGATAGGTTCCCCAGATCTGGGTGGTGAGATTTGCCATCCTGTCCTGAACGGGGTCACGCTCCCCTTGAAGGACTCGGTCCGCAGCTTGGGAGTGCTCTTGGACTCTTCACTCCAGTTGTCATCTCAGGTGGATGCGGTTGTCAGGAGCGCTTGTTATCAGCTTCGGCTGATATGCCAGCTGCGTCCCTACCTGGACCGGGGGGACCTTGAAACTGTAGTACATGCTCTGGTAACCTCTCGATTGGATTTCTGTAATGCACTCTACATGGGGCAACCCTTGTACCAAACCCGGAAGCTACAGTTGGTGCAGAATATGGCAGTGAGATTGGTCGCTGGTTGTTCCAGATCTGACCATATAACTCCCATCTTGAAAGATCTTCATTGGCTGCCTATTCGCTTCCGAGCTCAATACAAGGTGTTGGTAATGACCTATAAAGCCCTAAATGGCTTGGGCCCAGGGTACTTGGAGGACCGCCTCTCCCCATATAATCCGCCCCGCACACTCCGGTCAACAGGGATGAAATTGTTGGAGGTCCCAGTGACATGCTATGTGAGGACCTCACAGAGGGCATTTTCTGTCATGGCCCCAAAATTCTGGAATACTCTCCCAGACGAGCTCCGCTCCACCACATCTTTAGGTCTTTTTAAAAAGAACTTGAAGACATATTTCTTTTCCCAAGCCTTCCCACCATGAAAAGTCATTCTTTCCCTTACCCCTTTTCATTGACGACCCTGGATTGTATATATTGACTTCCCCCTTTTCTCTGGCCCTTTGCTGTTAGTGCTGTTGTATTGTTTTTAATACTGTTTTTTAACTGATTTTATTGGAATGTTTTTATATGCTGTTGTTCGCCGCTTTGATCATGTTTTGGAAAAGTGGGATACAAATAAACTATATTATTATTATTATTATTATTATTATTATTGGCTGAGTGTTGGACTAGGACACTGGGAGATCAAGGTTCGAATCCCAGCTTAGTCATGGAAACCCACTGGGTGATCTTGGGCAAGTCACTTTCTCTCAGCTAGGGATGTAAAGAATATTCTCCAAAATTTGAAAACTCGTAGAAATATGTCTAATTCGAAAATTTCGAAAGCATTTTATAGAGAAGAAATTCTGATCACTTCTCGATCATGAGTAAGAATTTTGATTTTTAATCATTTCCAAATGAAGCAAAGAGACTAAACTTTCAGCAGACAATTGGATGGTCAGGATTTGGGTATTTTGCATTAAAAAAGCTACCATTCATCCTGGGTTTTAACAGAGGCTATTTCCTTTGTTAGGGTGATTCCCCCCTAACTTTGCTCACTCACAGCTTTGCTTTGAAAAACAAAAGAGAACAAAAGGGGAGGCCTTCTGCCCTTTATGCCATGCTCTGCCATTCAAATTCTCACAGAAGAGAAGAAGGGTGAAATCTTAGCATTGGATCATCTCATCTAACCCCATTTTTGGATACATCACATTCTTTTATTCATGGATATTTTGAACTCTCCTTGCCATATATATATATATATATATATATATGCAAAATAAAAGTAGGTTTGCCTTAGCATCACCTTGGGAGAGCTGGAGAGAGAGGTTTTTCATGCCCTGCCTCTGAGGCTGAGAAAATGTGCACTCTCCTTGCCAATTATTATTATTATTATTGCATGACCTTAGCATCACGATGGGAGAGGTGCAGAGAGAGAGGGCAGGGAAATGTCTAACAATTTGTAAGCAGCTCTGATAGGCTTTTGGCTGAAGAGCTGGGCAATAATAATAATAATAATAATAATAATAATAATAATAATAATAATAATTAGAGTGCTAATCCCAGCTCAGCCACGTAAATCCCTGGGCAAGTCATATTGTCTCAGCCTCAGGGACATTCTTAACTATCCTTGCCCAAAAGCAAATCAATCATAGAATAAATAAATAAATAAATTGTAACTTTATTATTTAAAGAGGCTTTCTTGAAATGAAACAAAACCAAAGGGCAGAACCATAAGCATTTACATGGCTGAGCTGGGATCAGGACTCTAGCCTTCTAGTTCACCATAGAAATTCACTGACTGACCTTGGACAAGTCACATGCTTTCAGTTTCAACTCCAACTCCTAGGTATTCCTTCATGGTAGAAGAGGGGTGGTGGTTGGATGACCTCTTGGAATCCTTTCGAATGCTAGGTTTTACCCATCATGGCAGAATTCCTGCCATTGCACCCCACTCCGCTCCTTTTTTAGGATTCCTGCTTGGCAGAAGAGCATTTTTTTTTGTTTTATTTATATACCGCTATTCCAAAGATCATAGCGGTGAACAGCAAGTAAGCTAATTAGCAAGTAAGCTAATTTGCCCCCAACAGTCTGGGTCCTCATTTTAGCGACCTCGGAAGGATGCAAGCCTGAGTCGAGCTTGGGCCCTTTTGCTGGTCTTGAACTCGCAACCTTGTGGTTTTGAGTAAATGGCTGCAGTACTGTACAGGCATTTAACCACTGCGCCACCAGGGCATTGCCATTTGACACACCACCCTCCCCTTCTCATCTGTGAGGGTCACACTGTCTCAGCATCAGGGGCAGCCCATGGCAAAACTCCTCTTTATGCCTTGGTTTGTCCCATCTTCCAGTGCCATCCTGATGTTGAACAGGGCTCTGACTACATGTCCTCTAGGATCCCATGGATTCCTATGGATTCCTTCATAGCAGAAGGGGGTTGGACTGGATGGTCCTTGAGAGTCCCCTCAACTCTAGCATTTCTTGTTGGGGCTTCAATCACAGTTTATTTGTTGAGACTGGGCTTTCCCCCCCTTTTGTGTGTGTGCCTTCAGGTTTTTTTAAGCATAGGAATGTTCTTTAAACATCTGCCAAACTTCCTTTTGACATGGTAATTGAGTTTGAAATGCAAAGTAATTAGCTTAATTATTCGACTTGTCTTTTATTGTCATTCGAGAAATCTGTGAAAAATATTTCACTAGCTTCTGAAAGGGAGAGAAGAAATCACCTTTTGAAAGGGGGACTTGTGGAACGAATATTTTTTTTAAAAAATTCTCATCAAGTTCTCAATGAACGAGAAGAAAAACATGAGTTTCTCAAATCACTACTCTCAGCTTCAGAAGATGGCAATAGCAAACCTCTGAATAAACTCATGAAAGGTTTGCCTTAGGGTCACCATAAGTCGGAAACAACTTGAAGTCACACAACAATAAGTTTTTATTACATGGAAAATAATTAAAACTATATAAAAATAAAGTATATTCTTTATTACATGTACATTCAACCCTTCTTATACACGGATTTCTTATACATGGATTCAAGCATCCATGGTTTGAAAATGTTCCAAAAAAGTATAAATTTCAAATACCAAACCTTGATTTTCCATTTTTTTTATAAGGAACCCCATTTTGCTATGTCATTATATTTCATGGGACATGAGCATCCATGGGTTTTGATATCCACAGGGGATCTTGGAACCAAACCCCAGCGTATAACAAGGGTCCACTGTACTTTGTTCTCATTGGTTGTAAGTCACCTTGGATTCTGTGCTTGGAGAAAGGAAGTATATAAATTCATTAAATAAAAATATTGATTGATTGATAGACTGATTCATTTATTGAATGTATACCTTGCCTTTTTCCCATACTGGGATCCAAGGTGGCTTATAGTAAAACAAGACTTAGTTAATCTCTTATTTTACAAAACTTTTAAAAGAGTTAAAAAACATTGTTGTATTTAAAACAGTTAAAACACATTTAAAACAATTAACACATTTTAATAAGATAATAATAATAATAATAATAATAATAATAATAATAATAATAATAATAGGTTTTATTTATATACCTCCCAATCACTGGGAATCCGAGCGGTTTACAACAGAGAGGATAATAGACAGTTCCCTGCCCTCAGGCTTACAATCTAAAAGACAGGACACAAAAGGAGAAGGGAATGGTGAGAGAGGAGGGGATCAGGTCCAGCATTCTTCTCTCCCTCTGAGGCCTGGACCAAGGCAGATGGACCGGAGGGAGGGCTCTTCTTCTTCAGGCTAGCCCTGATGGAGCTGAGCCAGCCTATTCTCTCCCTCACTGGCCAAAAGATGACAGTTATGGAGGGAGGGCACTTTATCTTCAGGCTAGCCCCTGATGATGCTGGGCTTTAGATAAATAAGAAATATGTCACTCTATATGCACTTCCGCTACATAATTTGAATCCCAAAGATTTGCCTGGATAAAAAGGTATTCACCAGCTGATAGAAAGAGAGCATAGAGGGGATCAACCAGAACACTCATGAAAGGGAGATCCACAACCCGGGAGCATTCATAGAGAAAGGCTATCTCCCTTGTCATCACCAAATTTGTCTATGAAGATGGTGGGATAGCTTTCCAAGGTTTGTGTTGGCTAACAGTGCTCAGCACCCTCCCCAGTGTCTCAAAGAGTGTGCTGGAAAGCCAAAGGAAAACTTTCTGCTAGCAGTAATATTTTCACTGAAGAACTTAGGAGGAAACTCTCTTGTATCAGGCCAGGCTGTTTGACATGATTCAGATGAATGGCTGAGCAATGATGCTTACCACCATTACTTCTTCCTCCTGCTAGAACATTTTCTAGAGTCTTTGGATGACATCTATGGAGGAGCTGAGGTAGGAAATGAGGTATGGAAGCTGCTGGAAACCCTTGATATGCAGGTACATTATGAATCACTTCACCTCTCACTCACCCATCCACAAGCAGATTTTTTATGGATTTATCTATTTATTTAATGGATTTGAAAGCTACTTTTCAGGATGAATTCTACCCATCATCATTTTGCAGTAATCACTAAAACAAAACAGATCCTCTCCAGAAGGTCACAGAATAGTAACAGAAACAACATTTGAATATTAAAATAATAACAGTTAAAGAATTATAATACATAAAACAGTACACCTCCCTGCTGCAGATAAAACAACACTAAAATAGCCAATTGAGATTTTTTCATCCCTGCCATAAGGTGCCAACACTGTAAACAAACATTTTTCTGCTTTGTCACCATACTGGATGTCGTTTTGCTAAAATAACATTTTCTGGTTGCTTCTGCAAGTGCATCTAATAATAGGAGAAACAGATGAAACAGTTATAGAACTTATAAAACATCCTTAAAAAGAACCAGTGTGGAGTAGTGGTTTGGGATGCCAGGATGCAAATCCCCCCTCAGCCATGGAAAAATAACTTGGTAACCTTGGGCAACATATTCTTTTAGCCACACAGCCCGAAAAACCAACAAAAAACTATAGTGAACAAAGTGCTAGGGGAAATTCACGTCATTGTAGTCTAGACAAGTACCTTTTCCAAGTTCCGGTAGTGGATATGGTACTATTTTCTTATTACAATTGCCTGTGAAGTAGTGAACTATATTGAAATGAGGAAACTGGGCAAGAGGAGACATGATTACCCTGTGAGCCAGCTCTGCATATCCCTGGAAGCAGAGGGACCATTTCATAAGTAATCAAAAGCCATTTATACTGAAAACAGTATGAAATTAGATAGTAGGAAATGGGTTAGAAAGATTAAAATTTTGGGCTGGGTTCTGATGAGCTCCCTGGCTGTGTTTCCACCTATTGTCGTTTTTTAAGTAGAATTATGTCATACCATAAGCTACTTTTAAAGTTACATTGGTTTCTAAAACAGTTAGCTTCTATATATAACTGAAAATGTCATTTTAAAATCCTGGTAGAGCTTTATTTATTAATCCTCACCTTTATCATTCTTTTCTTTTCTAGGTAAGTCTCTCAATTCTTAATTCACCTGGAAGCTTTCAGATTTTGCTGTATTTGCATCAAAAACGCATACAGAAAAAGTGTCTCTTTGGTTCATCTGTTTCCTCTGAGTAGCAAAAGGCTGGAACTTTGTGGAAAAGTAAGAGCAATTTAATCCTTTCCAATTGGATAGAATTTACTTTTGGGTGTGCTTATAATGTCTATCCTTGGGTACATATGAATTGTTATCTGAGCAGTTTTGAGCAATTTTTGTGGCTTTGGGACAGTGCAGTCTCTGCTCAAAATGCATGTACCTGTCTGACAGAGCCTGGAAAGTTACTTTTACAAAGAATGGCTATAGTGACCAACTGACACCATTCATCAGTGAACAGTGCTGGGATGATGCTCTAGGTTCTGGAGCATGATCTTGCCAGCATTGCTCCACTATGGATGACGTCTTCAGCTGATTGTTATTCAGGCATACCTCAGTTAACAAAGGCTCTGAAAAATAAGGTCCTTTTACAAAGTTTTTCTATGTTCCCACCCACCCCCAGCCCTCTTTTTTCCTTCTCTGTTTAGCTGGAGGTTTTTAGTAGTATTAGCATTGGGAAGATTATGAATGAGGCTGGAGAAACACAGATTTTTAGTGTCAAGTTGGAGCACTGTTCCTGCAGAAAACAGTTCAATAAAACCTTAAGTTGGGTAATAATGGGGTTCTGTTCTAGCTGATGATACTGTAGCTGTGTATATAACTTCTTGACAGTAAGGGCTGTTCCCTCGGAGTGTAGTGGAGTCTCCTTCCTTAGAGGTTTTTAAGCAGAGGCTGGATGGCCATCTGTCGGGGATGCTTTGATGGAGAGTTCCTGCATGGCAGGGGGTTGGACTGGATGGCCCTTGTGGTCTCTTCCAACTCTATGATTCTATGATTCTATGAAAAAAGCATAGATTTATCAGTTTGGCCACCAAAATGGAAATCATAAGAAGCAGTGGTTAATGGAAGGGAAAAAAGTATTGCTGGATGCAATTTAGAAGAGGCTTTGCAATAATCTCTTGAGGATCCAAAATGTTCTTTACAAGGGATACTTGTAAAGAAGTATCATTTCACATGCACATATTGTTATTTTTGGATGGAATATTTGCTTAAATATGTTGAACTGCTTTCTTTTCTTTTTAGTGTAGGAACATTTCCCTATTCTTTACATATTATTTCTGCCTCTGGTACCACATTTTCTGATAAAGAAGCAATGCCAAGGAACACATCTACTGCATTAACTGAGGAATACCTGTATTTATGCTTGTATGTAAAAGTACCTTTCCATGTTTTAATTTCTGGGTCCTAATCTATAGAAAATATACCTAGTTTTTACAGAAGCGTCTCTTTGGCCACTTCCAGTTTCTGTTTTCTCTCTCTCTTTCACTGCCTGGGATCAGTACTTGAGCTGATTCCAGCAAAAAAGATAAAGACCATTTGTGAGGATGGTAGCTGGTTCCTATAAGATTGGCAGGAGTTGGTATACACAAACATAGTCTTTTGGTGCATGTGTTGTTTCTTTGCTCCTTTTGCCTCAGTGCTTTTTTGGAACAGGTGTGTCATCACTGCCAGTACTTGGCAGCTGAGCTGACATACTATCTTAGAATGTAAGAACTACAGGCAAAGGATTATTGGTGGTTCCATCAATGCATATGGCTCTGTCAAGGCTTCAAGTCTTTCAGGATCTGGCTCCATGTTTATGAAACCACCTTCTTTTCTATCTCTAGCTGGAGGAAGATCATACTCATTTTCACAAGGGTTGAAGAACGACTCTTTAATTTGCTTGATTAAGATTCTGAATGTGCCTAAACCTGCCAAGACAAGTAGCAACTGATGGGGAGTTGGGCATTTTATTTTTAGCATATGATAGGCTTTGTTTTATTGTTTTGTGTTTGATTATGTATGTCTGGTGTTTTGCCCTTTAGTAAAAAGGGCATTGGAAATAAGCATTATAATTAGTAGTAATAGTAGTAATAGTAGTATTACTATAGATGATGATGACTGCTTCAGATGTAAAGGAGGAAGCTATTCTGAAACTAGTTCCCCTTGTAAAAAAAAGCATACATATATTTCTGTATGTTTACTACTCTTAGTTGGAGGCTAACACAACAGCTGTTCAGTGTTACTGTGTATCTTTAGTATACATTGGTAACAACACATTTTACATGATTAACTTTTTTTTTAGCGTGTCCTTGGCAATTGATGGATCTTGCATAAAATCCTTTTACTGCCAGCACATCCTAGTTTGCAATACAGAAGGTTGGGAATAGTTCAGAACAGCATGGTATGGTGTGCGGGGCGGGGGGGGGGGGTTGTTGGAAGAAATCCAGGTTACTGAGAGAGCATTAATGAAGATACTCACCCTGTTGATCCAAACATCTGAACTGTGAATCACTTGAGAACCTTGCTGTAAGGACAGCAAATTTTCCTTTTCTGTCTCTTTCTTTCTTTGGGTTGATCTTTAGAGCAGGTCTTGGATAGGAACAGGTCCTTACTGAAACCCTCATAATCCAAAACCAAATGATGCTTCCACGGCCTTTAAAAACCAGTAGATGAAGCAGGAGCACTGGGGTGGACAATACAAAAGGTAGCAGATTTGGTCCCTCTGCCACTCCCACCTCTAGTAAACTGAACATTAATTTAAAGGTTAGGATACAGAGAAATAGAAGTTCATTCTTGTAAGTCAGTGAAATCCATCATAAAAAGATGGTTTTGTGGTTGAGGATGGTGTCCCATCTGGCATCACACAGAAACCCGGGATCCAAGGAGATGCCAGAATACAAGAGAGGAATAAAGCAGAGATGAACTTTCTCACAGGTATTCTATGAAATTTACCCAGTTGGTGCTTTCTTGGAAATATGTGTTATTGTGGAATCGTATAATATCAGCTGGTTCTCTCATGATTCCAAGATGTATGCTTTGCCAAGCAGAAGGAAAGCATTGGGTGTGCTCTTCCTTCAACCACAAAGGGAAGCAGAAACCACCTTTGAATGTGAACATTTACAATAAATATACTGTTTGCGTTTGTAGAGTGAGGAGACAGTTGAAGGCATATTTCCCTTGCTTCTTAGCATAGCGGGCATATACTTAGAAAGATACAGGATTGTGTGTGAGAGACTTATATGCCACCAGTACTCTTAGATTGATGTGAAAACTGTGATATCACTACACCTTTCCTCCCTTCAATTCAGGTATGTCCATTAGGACAAAGGGTTATCGAGTGGTGGCTTTGTTTGGCTTCTTTAAATATCTCATCAGGAAAGAGTTAAGAAATCAAAACCCATTCAGTTAGAAACTGCTCTTGTGGCATTGCGGTGTATGTATTAGAATAATGACCTGAATTGGTACTACAAATATAATTACATTGATTCTTTTCTGATGGCTATAAACAATGACATTTCCCTTGATCTCTGAGCAGAGTTAGTTATAAAACACATGCTCCACTTTTGTATTCACACACTGCATTCTCATCACTTTTGTCTCTTCCTCCCCGAGGGCTTGATTTAGAAGAAGTGTCTGATTTAATGGGGTGGGAAAAGATGAAACAACAAAGACAGCAGCAGTTCAGAGCTTTTGTAATGCAAAGGACAAAATATAGGTGTTTCCCTTTTGAATATGTTGCTCAGAATCACAGTCTTATTTTTTAATGATATTTTGCTAAGTAGAGATGACCCTGGTGACATCTGTTGTTTCTTGAGGGGAAAAAGACCCCTTCTCCTTTACAGTTCACTATCTTTCATGCCATTTCACAGCAGCCATTTATTGCAGGGTTTGGGTGGGGGATCCATACAGAAGTGATTTGATTTTAACACATCACATGTTAAAAGTTTCCATCAGGGTGGCAGAGCGAAAAGTGTTTCTCTGATAGAAAAGCAGTACCTTGGTATGACAAGATAGAAAACAGCAATTTTCCTCACCAACACTTCTATATAATGTGTAAGACCAAAAACTAATGGGGTACACAACACACTCACACATATATTCCCATTCCTCCCTCCATTCTCTCAGTGTACACATTTCAAGATATTCAGTGGATGTAAATACCATTGGACACAGCTAGTATCCATTGCCAGAAGGCTTAAATCAGGAAGCATATTGATCCCATACCAGTTGCAGGCAAACTAGACTTTCTGATCCGAGAAGAGAACAACAAGTAGAGAAAGACATCTTTCACACAACACACTTTTAGCACTGGGATACATCTTTAACTGCAATGGCTGTATTATTTGTAGTTTGATGAGGCACTAGTGCTCTCTGTCAGGTAATACCTCATACCTCATGAAGCTACTAATGTCAGGATTCTGTGGGATGGAGCCATAAAAGTTAAAGTGTTACCTAAGGGGTTGTTTCCATGACGGTTTAAACCAGATCTCGATCCAGTTTAAACCACCATGGTTCCCACTTAAGTCAAATCCCTGAAGTGATTCGGAAAGGGGGGCATGGTTTTTACCCATTTTACCCACATCAAAAAGACGCGGGTAAAATGGGGTGTTTTTTGGGCTGGTTCCCACTGGCAGTGGTTTTCCTGGCCATACCTCCATGCTCCGTCTTCAGTCCTCCATCCTCCTGGCCTGCCTCTCTCCTTCCTTCCTGGCCTCTCCTCCACCTCTGGTATGGCCAGGACGACAGAAGGAGACATGGCGGGGAAGCCGCGGCTGTCACTTCCTGCACTGATTCTTGAAACCAGCACAAACATAGTGGGAACCATGCTGTTTGCTGAACCAGTTTCAGAAACTGGTTCAAGAAGTGAATCAAGAGGTAAGTGGGAATGAGCCCTAAATATTAAAGAGCTATCTATAACAATAGAAGAGATGTATCTGTCTACTGCAGCCATAACTCATCAGGACCTTCTAAACAACTGAAAATTTGCTAGAGCATTTATTTTTATTTTTTTGGTTAAAAGTTTAAAGTCAAAATCCCAGTTGTGGGGCTTCCGAGAAACAAAAAAGGGAAGAAGCCTTAACTCCTCAGAAAATGGCAATTGACCCTTCAAAACTTGCCAGTGTTTTGGATTGTTGTCCAGTCAGTTGTGAAATTCCTAATGGGAGCTTATAGAAGTGAAATTGTAGGGCCTGCATTATGTATGGGGAAATATTATCAAAAGATGTAGAAAACAAGGTGAGTTTTTGTGGTTTTTTTTGGCTATGTGGCCATGTTCTAGAACATGGCTACATAGCCCTGAAACCCACCAAAAACTATGGATGCCAGCCATGAAAGCCTTTGATGTCACACAAGATGATTTTATTAGCCACTGTTGATGCATTTCTTGAGACAGGAGAAAAGTGGGGAAAAAGAAATGGGTGAAGATAATGCTGTTAAAATTTCATTTTAAAAGCGGAGGGGACAGGAAAATAAGAAACAACTCTCTGAAATAATGTTCTAAAATTCCAGATATTGCTTTTTTAAAAAAGTGGTTAAACAATAAGCCCCAATAAACCCTTTTAGGATGTTGTGTCAAGACCTGAGCAATGCCAGATATAATTCAATTAGAAAACAGGAGAGGGCTTTCTGAGGCACTGCTGCTTCCATTCCTGAGGCAGGAAAAAGTAGAAGAATGGGAGAGTATTTCTAGTATTTCTGAGGTTAAAAGGGGGTGCAAAGGTGAGAGAAGACTCATTGAGGTACTTCTAGGAGGATTTATGAAGTTAAAAAAGGGTCAGGAAAACTGGAAGGTTCATGGATCCCTTTTGGAGGATTAAGCACCAGCAGCAACAATAATATTCAGTTAGTTGGGACATAAAGTGATAGAAGATAAGATTTCTGCCTTATACATCAGGCTCTAGTATTGTACCCATAAGTGTAAGCTAAAATGGAAGACAGTAGGAGACATGTTTTCCTCTGTTTTCACATACTCCTTCTGCTGTCAAAGGCACAGGAGTAAATTAAAATTAAAAGCAGAAAAAATAATCAGACTTTCTCACTGCAAAATATTATTTATTGCCTATTAAATATTGAAATTATGTTGTGTCTCAAACCATGAATATGTGCATCTTCCAGGACTGTAGCATGAATCATTTGTGTGATAAAGTAGGTTACCAAAAGTCATGACACAATAAAGCATCGCATCGTCTCATGTATGATGTTTGCACCTTTAGTTTTCTTGGTCCTAGTGACAACCATCTGATACCAGATTGGCTATGAAGACACAGCAGTATCTTCAGTGTCACTGCAGCAATGGTCAGTATGACAAAGGGACTATCTGGTTTTCCTCTATGGTGAACAGTATTTTTAGTGTAGGAATAGAAAAAGGCAAATATAATTCCCTCTTGTGTGTTGAAAACCAACTTCAAGCTGAAATGATAAAACAACTTAGAGATGGATTGAGACACGTAGGTGTCTGAGGCAGAGAATCCAAATTATGCCCCTGTTGTTGTTGTTGGTGGTGGTGGTGTGTGTGTGTGTGTATAATTTATCATTTATATAAATAATGTATAATTTGCTTCCCTTTGATGAGGCCTCAGAAACTGTTGCCTGAAGCAGCATGTCTTGCCCAGACTAATAGTAGCGCTGCCCCTGAGACAATTGTTTCACCAGGACTCCAGATAAAATACTGGCAACAATTTTATTTTGTATCAGCTCCAATGCATATAATGATGGAAAGCAGATTATATCTGGAGACCATTCATACTACATAAATATAATGCTATATTCCACTTCAACTGTCACGGGAATGCCCAATGGAATCCTGGGGTTTGTAGTCTAGTGAAACACTAGGGCTCTATCGCAAGAGTTCTAATTGCCTTTCCTTAAACTGCCAGTCCTGGGATTCTGTAGGATGTTACCATGGTAGTGGAAGTAGAATATAGTGCTATAATTGTATTGTATGAATGGACCTGGATATAATTTAGCCACATCTGGAATACCACATTTCTCTCAAATGAAATAGATTCCTCCGTCCAGTAATCAAAATAAATGTGCAGTGGGACTTCGGTATCTGCAGATTTGAGCATTTGCAGATGGCAAGCCTGTGTTGTCCCCAATGGTATGCACATGGCCACATCACCACTAGGGACAGCCCCATTGTCCCCAGTAGCAGTGCATGAGTGCAGCTGCACTGTCATTAGGGACAATGGGACTCCCCCTGAAGTTCCTCTGTCCCTAATGGTGGGGCAGCTGTGTGCATGTGCCAGCATTGGGAACAACAGAACTTGAACATCCTTAGATATTTTTTTTTTAATCTTCGGGGGTCCAGAACAGATGCCCCAAGTTTTTACTGTATATTCCACTTTTCAACATTATATTTAGGCCTTGCCTGTATGGGTGATTTACCCTGAGTTCCTACCAGGCTTGTTGTGTCCTGCTTACACAGTTCATGGCCAAAACTCCAAATCAGATCTGGACTGTCTTCACAATGCCCAAACCCAATTCTGGACATCATCCTCATAACCCACATTTAGATAACTCACAATTTATTGTGGGTTTTCAGCAACAATGGCAATTGTCTTCTCCACTCACACATGGCAGGAGGTTGGACATGATATCCCTTGAGGTCTCTCCCAGCTCTATGATGCTATGCTTCCCTGTGAGCTGCGAGACACTGACACTCTGGGAGTGAGTCACTGTGAGGTCAGAACAAGGTGCCCAGCATTGATGGTATGACTGGGCACTTCATTCTAACTTCAGCAGTGGCACTGGGTGATGAACAAATCCAATGGGTGGGCATCCAGCCATCATTGCTGGGGAAGAGAACCAAAAGGTATGAGGCTTATTCAGGTTTCTATCAAATTTGCATTGCATGCTGCAGCCATGATCTGGCATTTTTCCAGCCCAAAAAAGGAGCAGCAAAGTGCTGCTCCTTTTTGTGCCAGAAAGAAAGACACCCCTTTCACCACTGCCACTGTTCTTCTCCATTCCTGGGGTGCGTGGCATGTAATTGCTGCACTGCAGGAGTGCTTCCACATTACCCATTGGGTAGGCAGTGTGATGCCAGTTCGGGGGCGGAGTCAGGGCAGGTAGTGGGCAGTCACCACACCACCCTGAAGCTGGCTCTTTATGCTGGTCTGTTCAGCCCCTCTGTTCTACCCATGTCCATCTAGCTTTTCATCTTAATCTTTGAGAACTCTCTCTTTCTCTCTCTCTCTCTCTCTCAACAATACACAATTTGAAAGTGGTGATGGTGGTGGAATTCCTGGATTGATTTGATTGAATCCCTCCTCCCTCTCCTAAATATCCTGCTTAGATCTTATCTCTTGTAATAACTTAGATCCCTCCCATTGTCCCAATTCTTAAAAATATGTTGAAATGAAAGCAACGTCAGTGTAATGCAAAGAGTTAACTGGACTGTCAGAACTGTGATTGGGGTGGTGCAATGTGCATGTTCAGATTTTGATGCTATGTTACAGAGGTTCCTTTTTGTTTTTGTTTTTAAATGACATTTTTCTGAGATTGTGATAGGAGCTTTGTCAAGCAAAGTTAAGGTCTCTCTGGAACATGCTGACTGTTTTGCTTCAGGAAGATAAATACTCCCAACTACTTAAAAATACAGAGTTTGTTTTCATATATCACCGTGTGTTTGCAAGAATGGCAACTCGGGCATTCCTCAATCAGCTGCTGACAATATGCTAAATCTTTTGCAAATATCACCTACAGGCCTTACCAAACAGGTGGTTATATGAATTCTTGTCTGGCCTTTTCTATACCTATGTAAAACACAGACACAAGTATATTGGCAGATATAGCAAGTCAAGCTAACTTTTAAAAAAACTGAAATGGCATATCTCATTAGGAAATTATAGGGCAAAGCAGAACTGTCTTGATTGTAATAACCATCTTCCAAATAATGCCTATTTGTATCAATCCATTTCACTTGGGAAAGAGACTGGCTTTTATTATTTAGATTTTTTTAGCTCTGTGGAACTAGCATCCAGACAGAGAGGGGGAGGACATATGGGCCATAAGCTTTAAAACCAATTTGTCAAGCTGGGGGAGGTGGTAGGATTTCAGCTTTATCGAGGCGCATGGCAGGCAATACCAAGTCAGTCATAAATATAGACAATTAAGGAACTGGGTTCTAATGATGCCTAGATCTCAGAGTGGGCAGCTTTCCAAATAGAGGGCACCTTCAAGAAAAGATGGGCAGGTAAAGTGCATTCCTTCAGATGTTGATGGGCTTTAATTATCATCCCTCACTACTGACTATGCTGGCTAGGGCTGATGGAAGTCATAGTTCAGCAATACCTGGAGGCCTGCACTTTACACACTTTGACACAGGATTACATTTGTTCGCAGACATCCCCCATGTGTGCAAGCCAGCTGGCAGCTGAAAATTATGTCATTGTTTTCAATACCTTACATACCTTTCAATACCACCATACCTTAGATAACAAACTATTTTAAAAGTCCCAGGACAGGCTGTATGGCAGTCAAAGCTCTGTCCTCCAACAGTGGAAAACAGCAGTGCTACCCTCAAATGTCCATTGCTCCAGATGATTTCCTTCCTCTGATTGATAGTTTATTGTTTACAGTTATTTTAATGATATGTTGTTTATTCTATATATTCTTTCTTTTGTTTTTAGATTGTACACCACAAGCAGGCTTTTATTTGTATGTTGTTATGTACTATGTATGTAAATTTACAGCACTTAATAAATAGATGATGATGATGATGATGATGATGATGATGATGATGATGATGATGATGATGATGATGATGATGATGATGATGATGATGATGATGATGATGATG